>NW_026608259.1:0-79735 GCF_029499605.1 Hyla sarda
CCTCTGTGCCAGAGAGGGATTGGCGTGGACCGTGCTAGTGGACCGGTTCTAAGCCACTACTGGTTTTCACCAGAGCCCGCCGCAAAGCGGGATGGTCTTGCTGCGGCGGTAGTGACCAGGTCGTATCCACTAGCAACGGCTCACCTCTCTGGCTGCTGAAGATAGGCGCGGTACAAGGGAGTAGGCAGAAGCAAGGTCGGACGTAGCAGAAGGTCGGGGCAGGCAGCAAGGATCGTAGTCAGGGGCAACGGCAGAAGGTCTGGAAACACAGGCAAGGAACACACAAGGAACGCTTTCACTGGCACTAAGGCAACAAGATCCGGCAAGGGAGTGCAAGGGAAGTGAGGTAATATAGGGAAGTGCACAGGTGAAAACCCTAATTGGAACCACTGCGCCAATCAGCGGCGCAGTGGCCCTTTAAATCGCAGAGACCCGGCGCGCGCGCGCCCTAGGGAGCGGGGCCGCGCGCGCCGGGACAGAACAGACGGGGAGCGAGTCAGGTAGGGGAGCCGGGGTGCGCATCGCGAGCGGGCGCTACCCGCATCGCGAATCGCATCCCGGCTGGCAGCAGGATCGCAGCGCCCCGGGTCAGAGGACGTGACCGGAGCGCTGCAGCGGAGGGAGTGAAGCGAGCGCTCCGGGGAGGAGCGGGGACCCGGAGCGCTCGGCGTAACAGTACCCCCCCCCTTGGGTCTCCCCCTCTTCTTGGAGCCTGAGAACCTGAGGAGCAGACTTTTGTCAAGGATGTTGTCCTCAGGTTCCCAGGATCTCTCTTCAGGACCACAACCCTCCCAGTCTACTAAAAAAAAATTTTTCCCTCTGACCTTTTTGGCAGCCAAAATTTCCTTGACCGAGAAGACGTCCGAGGAGCCGGAAACAGGAGTGGGAGGAACAGATTTGGGAGAAAAACGGTTGAGGATGAGTGGTTTGAGAAGAGAGACGTGAAAGGCATTAGGGATACGAAGAGAAGGAGGAAGAAGAAGTTTATAAGAGACAGGATTAATTTGACACAAAATTTTGAAAGGACCAAGATAGCGTGGTCCCAACTTGTAGCTAGGGACACGGAAGCGGACATATTTAGCGGAGAGCCATACCTTGTCTCCAGGGGAAAAAACGGGGGGAGCTCTTCTTTTCTTATCCGCGAACCTCTTCATGCGTGAAGAAGCCTGTAAGAGAGAATTTTGGGTCTCTCTCCATATAATGGAAAGGTCACGAGAAATTTCATCCACAGCGGGCAGACCAGAGGGCAAGGGGGTAGGGAGGGGGGGAAGAGGGTGACGGCCGTACACCACGAAAAATGGGGATTTGGAGGAAGATTCAGAGACCCTGAAGTTATACGAGAATTCGGCCCATGGAAGGAGATCTGCCCAGTCATCCTGGCGGGAGGAAACAAAATGTCGCAAATAATCACCCAGGATCTGGTTAATTCTTTCTACTTGTCCATTGGACTGGGGATGATATGCAGAGGAAAAATTTAATTTAATCTTGAGTTGTTTACAGAGAGCTCTCCAGAATTTAGACACGAATTGGACCCCTCTATCCGAGACAATCTGCGTAGGCAACCCGTGAAGACGAAAAATGTGTACAAAAAATTGTTTAGCCAACTGAGGCGCAGAAGGAAGACCAGGAAGAGGGATGAAATGTGCCATTTTGGAGAATCGATCAACGACCACCCAAATAACGGTGTTGCCACGGGAAGGGGGTAAATCAGTAATAAAATCCATACCAATCAGAGACCAAGGCTGTTCGGGGACAGGCAGAGGATGAAGAAAACCAGCGGGCTTCTGGCGAGGAGTCTTATCCCGGGCACAGATAGTGCAGGCTCGCACAAAGTCCCCAACATCCGTCTCCAGAGTCGGCCACCAATAGAAGCGGGAGATGAGTTGCACAGATTTCTTGATGCCCGCATGACCTGCGAGATGGGAGGAGTGACCCCATTTGAGGATTCCGAGGCGTTGGCGTGGAGAAACAAAGGTCTTTCCTGGAGGAGTCTGCCTGATGGAGGCAGGAGAAGTGGAGATCAGGCAGTCAGGTGGAATGATGTGTTGCGGAGGGAGATCAACTTCTGAGGCATCCGAGGAACGAGAGAGAGCATCGGCCCTAATGTTCTTATCGGCAGGACGAAAGTGAATCTCAAAATTAAATCGGGCAAAGAACAGAGACCACCGGGCCTGGCGAGGATTCAGCCGTTGGGCCGACTGGAGGTAGGAGAGGTTCTTGTGGTCGGTGTAGATAATAACAGGAAATCTTGATCCCTCCAGCAGATGCCTCCATTCCTCAAGTGCTAATTTAATGGCTAGAAGCTCTCGATCCCCGATGGAGTAGTTCCTCTCCGCTGGAGAGAAGGTCCTAGAGAAAAAACCACAAGTGACAGCATGCCCGGAAGAATTTTTTTGTAGAAGAACAGCTCCAGCTCCTACTGAGGAGGCATCAACCTCCAATAGGAAGGGTTTGGAAGGGTCAGGTCTGGAGAGCACGGGAGCCGAAGAAAAGGCAGACTTGAGTCGTTTAAAGGAGTCTTCTGCTTGAGGAGGCCAGGACTTGGGATCAGCATTTTTTTTGGTTAAAGCCACGATAGGAGCCACAATGGTAGAAAAATGTGGAATAAATTGCCTGTAATAATTGGCGAACCCCAAAAAGCGTTGGATAGCACGGAGTCCGGAGGGGCGTGGCCAATTTAAGACGGCAGAGAGTTTGTCTGGATCCATCTGTAGTCCCTGGCCAGAGACCAAATATCCTAGAAAAGGAAGAGATTGGCATTCAAACAGACATTTCTCAATTTTGGCATAGAGTTGGTTGTCACGAAGTCTCTGAAGAACCATACGGACATGCTGGCGGTGTTCTTCTAGATTGGCAGAAAAAATTAGGATATCGTCCAGATATACCACAACACAGGAGTATAACAGATCACGAAAAATTTCATTGACAAAGTCTTGGAAGACGGCAGGGGCATTGCACAGTCCAAAGGGCATGACCAGATACTCAAAGTGTCCATCTCTGGTGTTAAATGCCGTTTTCCACTCGTCCCCCTCTCTGATGCGGATGATGTTATAGGCGCCTCTTAAGTCCAATTTAGTGAAGATGTGGGCACCTTGGAGGCGATCAAAGAGTTCAGAGATGAGGGGTAAGGGGTAGCGGTTCTTAACCGTGATTTTATTAAGACCGCGGTAGTCAATGCAAGGACGTAGGGAGCCATCTTTTTTGGACACAAAGAAAAATCCGGCTCCGGCAGGAGAGGAGGATTTACGGATAAAGCCCTTTTTTAGATTCTCCTGGACGTATTCGGACATGGCAAGAGTCTCTGGGGCAGAGAGAGGATAAATTCTGCCCCGGGGTGGAGTAGTACCCGGGAGGAGGTCGATAGGGCAATCATAAGGCCTGTGAGGAGGTAGAGTCTCAGCTTGTTTTTTGCAGAAAACATCCGCGAAGTCCATATAGGCCTTAGGGAGACCGGTTACTGGAGGAACCACAGAGTTACGGCAAGGGTTACTGGGAACCGGTTTTAGACAGTTCTTGGAACAAGAGGACCCCCAACTCTTGATCTCCCCAGTGGACCAATCCAGGGTTGGGGAATGAAGTTGAAGCCAGGGAAGTCCAAGGAGAATCTCCGAGGTGCAATTGGGGAGGACCAAAAGTTCAATCCTCTCATGATGAGATCCGATGCTCATAAGAAGGGGCTCCGTGCGGAAACGTATGGTACAGTCCAATCTTTCATTATTTACACAATTGATGTAGAGGGGTCTGGCGAGACTGGTCACTGGGATGTTGAACCTGTTGACGAGAGAGGCCAAAATAAAATTTCCTGCAGATCCAGAGTCCAAGAAGGCCACTGTAGAGAAGGAGACGGCAGAGGCAGACATCCGCACAGGCACAGTAAGACGTGGAGAAGCAGAGTAGACATCAAGGACTGTCTCACCTTTGTGCGGAGTCAGCGTACGTCTTTCCAGGCGGGGAGGACGGATAGGACAATCCCTCAGGAAGTGTTCGGTACTAGCACAGTACAGGCAGAGGTTCTCCATAATTTATCCGGCAAGGATAAGCGTATCCCAGGAGCGGCCACTCGCTGCGGAGGAGGTGCAGGAGCTGGCGGAGGAGATGACTGCTGAAGCTGTGGTAGCAACTGTTGTAGCATAACGGTCAGTTGAGACAGCTGTTGGCCTTGTTGCGCTATCTGTTGTGACTGCTGGGCGACCACCGTGGTGAGGTCAGCGACAACTGGCAGAGGAACTTCAGCGGGATCCATGGCCGGATCTACTGTCACGATGCCGGCTGGCAGGTAGTGGACCCTCTGTGCCAGAGAGGGATTGGCGTGGACCGTGCTAGTGGACCGGTTCTAAGCCACTACTGGTTTTCACCAGAGCCCGCCGCAAAGCGGGATGGTCTTGCTGCGGCGGTAGTGACCAGGTCGTATCCACTAGCAACGGCTCACCTCTCTGGCTGCTGAAGATAGGCGCGGTACAAGGGAGTAGGCAGAAGCAAGGTCGGACGTAGCAGAAGGTCGGGGCAGGCAGCAAGGATCGTAGTCAGGGGCAACGGCAGAAGGTCTGGAAACACAGGCAAGGAACACACAAGGAACGCTTTCACTGGCACTAAGGCAACAAGATCCGGCAAGGGAGTGCAAGGGAAGTGAGGTAATATAGGGAAGTGCACAGGTGAAAACCCTAATTGGAACCACTGCGCCAATCAGCGGCGCAGTGGCCCTTTAAATCGCAGAGACCCGGCGCGCGCGCGCCCTAGGGAGCGGGGCCGCGCGCGCCGGGACAGAACAGACGGGGAGCGAGTCAGGTAGGGGAGCCGGGGTGCGCATCGCGAGCGGGCGCTACCCGCATCGCGAATCGCATCCCGGCTGGCAGCAGGATCGCAGCGCCCCGGGTCAGAGGACGTGACCGGAGCGCTGCAGCGGAGGGAGTGAAGCGAGCGCTCCGGGGAGGAGCGGGGACCCGGAGCGCTCGGCGTAACAACGCGTAATGACGCTCGGTCACGTCACGCTCCCAGAACTCAAGGGCCTACGTTCTGACGCCGGCCCTAGGTATTCTGAGAGTGTGACGTGACCGAGCATCATTACGCGTGTAGCTGTGCTTGCTCTTATCTAGGGGAAGGTGCTGCCCTGAATCCCCGGCAACTAAAAAGGTACCAGCCGCGGTGGGGGTTGTCTAATCAGGGGGTAGTATCTGTCTACTGGGGGGGGGGTCTAATCTGGGGGTACTATCTGTCTACTGGGGGGGTCTAATCTGGGGGTTCTACCTACCTACTGGGGGGGGGGGGTTCTAATCTGGGGGTACTAACTGCCCACTGGGGAGTTCATCTGGGGAGACTACCTGCCTACTTGTGGGTTAATCTGGTGGTACTACCTGCCTACTGCGGGGGGGGGGGTTAATCTGAGGGTACTACCAGTCTACTGCGGGGGGGTCTAATCTGAGGGTACTACCTGTCTACTGGGGGAGGGGTCTAATTTGGGGGTACTACCTGTCTACTGGGGGGGGTGTAATTTGGGGGTACTACCTGTCTACTGGGGGGGGTGTAATTTGGGGGTACTACCTGTCTAATGGGGGGGTCTAATTTGGGGGTACTACCTGCCTAATGATACATTTTCATAATTTTTCTTAATTAATATTTTTATGACCATATTTCATAATTTTAACCCCTTAAGGACCGAGGTGATTTTGGCCTTAAGGACCAGAGCATTTTTTGCAGATCTGACCACTGTCACTTTAACCCCTTAAGGACTCAGCATTTTTCCGTTTTGCATTTTCATTTTTTCCTCATCACCTTCTAAAAATCATAACGCTTTCAATTTTGCACCTAAGAATCCATATGATGGCTTATTTTTTGCGCAACCAATTCTACTATGCAGTGACATTAGTTATGTTACCAAAAAATCCACGGCGAAACGGCGAAATCATTGTGCGACAAAATTGAAGAAAAAATTTCCTTTTGTAAATTTTGGGGGCTTCCGTTTCTACGCAGTGCATTTTTTGGTAAAAATAACACATCATTTTTATTCTGTAGGTCCATACGGTTAAAATGATACCCTACTTATATAGATTGGATATTGTATTACTTCGGAAAAAAATCATAACTACATCATGCAGGAAAATTTATATGTTAAAAATTCTCATCTTCTAACCCCTATAACTTTTTTAGTTTTCTGCATACAGGCCGGTATGAGGACTCATTTTTTGCGCCGTGTTCTGAAGTTTTTATCGGTACCATGTTTGTATTGATCGGACTTTTTGATCGCTTTTTATTCATTTTTTCATGATATAAGAAGTGACCAAAAATACACTATTTTGGACTTTGGAATATTTTTTGCGTGTAAGCCATTGACCGAGCGATTTAATTAACAATATATTTTTATAGTTCGGACATTTTCGCACGCAGCGATACCACATATGTTTATTTCGTTTTTTTTTTTATGGGAAAAGGGGTCAAACTTTTATTAGGGAAGGAGTTAAAGGGGTACTCTGGTGAAAACCTTTTTTCTTTTAAATCAACTGGTGGCAGAAAGTTAAACATATTTGTAAATTACTTCTTTAAAAAAATGTTTTAATCCTTCCTGTACTTCCTGATGACATCACGAGCACAGTTCTCTCTGCTGACGTTATTATAATAATAATCCCAGAAGAAGAGAGAAAGCTAGCAGCCATATATAAATTGCACACCACAAATATTCAATATGTTCCAAAAAATATATATAAATCTTTATTTATCACAAAACAGACAGATGAGTACATACAATTAAAAACAATTAAAAACACATGATCCAAAAGCGGAGGAATATAATCCTACTACGCCCACCCTGCAGTGGGTACACATAACCCTAAGATGTAAACCAGTCCCGCACCAATGAAACACAAACCAATCTATGCAGCAAATTCTAAAGATTGTACCAATAAGTAGCACCTGGCAAATGTAAATATAATATATAAAACGCCTAGCAGCCTAACCAATGTCAGTGTAATGAAAAATATATGTGAGTCTCAGTGCATATAAATCTGACCAATGTAAGGTGCAAAAAACTAAATCTCAGTGCATATAATAAATCTGACCAATGTAAAGTGCAATACTACGACCTGAGAAAAGTGCTGTATGTCCATCAAGTCTGGCTGTCAGGCTCAGTGCTAAAGTGCTGCTACCGGGACTCCTCACATCCAAAGCAGGGAGAAGCTGACCCTTTTTTTTTCTATTTAATTATAATAATAATAACACTTTATTTATTGTTGTCCTTAGTGGGATTTGAATCCAAGTCTCCAGCACTGCAAGGCAGCAGTGCTAACCACTGAGCCACCATGCTGCCCTTAGCATACATCTGCTATGCATGGTTGCTAAAACGGACACAGATGTCAGCAGAGAGCACTGTGTTCATGATGTCATCAGTGTTCCAAAAAAAAGGAATTTCCTCTGTAGCATTCAGCAGCTAATAAGTACTGGAAGGATTAAGATTTTTTTAATTTTGTAATTTACAAATCTGTTTAACTTTCTGCCACCAGTTGATTTAAAAGAAAAAAGGTTTTCACCGGAGTACCCCTTTTAAATGACCTTTGTTAACTTCTTTTTTTCACTTTTTTTTTTTACAGTGTTATAGCTCCCATAGGGACCTATAACACTGCACACACTGATCTCCTATGCAGATCCCTGCAAAGCCCTAGCTTTGCACGGATCAGTCAGATAGGGGCTCGATTGCTGAAGCCTATAGCTCAGGCTTGGAGCAATCAATCGACGATCGGACGCCGCGGAGAGAGGTAAGGAGACCTCCGCCTGCGTACCAGCTGATCGGAACATCGCAATTTTATCGCGATGTCCCGATCAGCCAGAGTGTGCTGCCGGGAAGCGTTTACTTTCGTTTTCAGACGCGGCTTCAATTTTGATCGCCGCGTCTGAAGGGTTAACAGCGTGTGGCACAACAATCGATGCTGCGTGCTGTTAGCCCAGGGTCCCGGCTATGATTAGCAGCCGGGACCGACACGGTGTGACGCCCTGAGTCCTTAAGAGGTTAAGCATTAACCCCTTAAGGACCCAGCCATTTTACACCTCAGGACCCGGCCATTTTTTGCAATTCTGACCACTGTCACTTTAAACATTAATAACTCTGGAATGCTTTTAGTTATCATTCTGATTCCGAGATTGTTTTTTCGTGACATATTCTACTTTAACATAGTGGTAAAACTTTGTGGTAACTTGCATCCTTTCTTGGTGAAAAATCCCAACATTTTATGAAAAATTTGAAAATTTTGCATTTTTTTAACTTTGAAGCTCTCTGCTTGTAAGGAAAATGGATATTCCAAATAATTTTTTTTTTTTATTCACATATACAATATGTCTTTTTTATGTTTGCATCATAAAATTGACGTGTTTTTACTTTTGGAAGACACCAGAAGGCTTCAAAGTTCAGCAGCAATTTTCCAATTTTTCACAAAATTTCCAAACTCACAATTTTTCATGGACCAGTTCAGGTTTGAAGTGGATTTGAAGGGTCTTCATATTAGAAATACCCCACAAATTACCCCATTATAAAAACTGCACCCCCCAGAGTATTCAAAATGACATTCAGTCCGCGTTTTAACCCTTTAGGTGTTTCACAGGAATAACAGCAAAGTGAAGGAGAAAATTCACAAACTCCATTTTTTACACTCGCATGTTCTTGTAGACCCAATTTTTGAATTTTTACAAGGGGAAAAAGGAGAAAATGTATACTTATATTTGTAGCCCAATTTCTCTCGAGTAAGCACATACCTCATATGTCTATGTAAAGTGTTCGGCGGGCGCAGTAGAGGGCTCAGAAGCGAAGGAGCGACAAGGGGATTTTGGAGAGTACGTTTTTTTGAAATGGTTTTTGGGAGGCATGTTGCATTTAGGAAGCCCCTATGGTGCCAGAACAGCAAAAATCCCCCACATGCCATACCATTTTGGAAACTAGACTCCTTGAGGTACGTAACAAGGAATAAAGTGAGCCATAATACCCCACAGGGGTTTCACGACTTTTGCATATGTAAAAAATATAAAAATAAAATTTCACTAAAATGTGTGTTTCCCCCCAAATTTCACATTTTTGCAAGGGTTAATAGCAGAAAATACCCCCCAAACATTGTAACCCCATCTCTTCTGAGTATGGAGGTATCCCATAAGTTGACCTGAGGTGTACTATGAGTGAACTACAATGCTCAGAAGAGAAGGAGTCATATTTGGCTTTTTGAGAGCAAATTTTGCTCGGGGGCATGTCGCATTTAGGAAGCCCCTATGGTGCCAGGACAGCAAAAAAAAACCACATGGCATACCATTTTGGAAACTAGACCCCTTGTGGAACGTAACAAGAAATAAAGTGAGCCTTAATACCCCACAGGGGTTTCACGACTTTTGCATACGTAAAAATAAAATAAAAAAAATCACTAAAATGTGTGTTTCCCCCCAAATTTCACATTTTTACAAGGGTTAATAGCAGAAAATACCCCCCAAAATTTGTAACCACATCTCTTCTGAGTATGGAGGTACCCCATAAGTTGACCTGAAGTGCACTACGGGCGAACTACAATGCTCAGAAGAGAAGGAGTCATATTTGGCTTTTTGAGAGCAAATTTTGCTCGGGGGGCATGTCGCATTTAGGAAGCCCATATGGTGCCAGGACAGCAAAATAACCCCCACATGGCATACCATTTTGGAAACTAGACCCCTTGAGGAACGTAACAAGGCATAAAATGAGCATTTACCCCCCACTGGTGTCTGTCAAATCTTTGGAACAGTGGGCTGTACAACATTTTTAATTTGCACAGCCCACTCTTCCAAAGATCTGTCAGACACCTGTGGGGTGTAA
Organism: Hyla sarda; assembly: GCF_029499605.1. NCBI lineage: Eukaryota > Metazoa > Chordata > Amphibia > Anura > Hylidae > Hyla > Hyla sarda. The sequence continues at coordinate 9,809 of NW_026608259.1, forward strand.
ATTCTCACTGCACACCTCATTACATTCCGTGAGGGGTCTAGTTTCCGAAATGGGGTCACATGTGGGGTTTTGTTTTTTTTGCGTTTGTCAAAACCGCTGTAACAATCAGCCACCCCTGTGCAAATCACCTCAAATGTACATGGTGCACTCTCCCTTCTGGGCCTTGTTGTGCGCCCCCAGAGCACTTTGCGCCCACATATGGGGTATCTCCGTAGTCGGGAGAAATTGTGTTACAAATTTTGTGGGGCTTTTTTCCCCTTTACCTCTTGTCAAAATGAAAAGTATAGGGCAACACCAGCATGTTAGTGTATAAAGTTTATTTTTTTTACACTAACATGCTGGTGTAGACCCCAACTTCACCTTTTCATAAGGGGTGAAAGGAGAAAAAGACCCCCAAGATTTGTAAGGCAATTTCTCCCGAGTACGGCGATACCCCATATGTGGCCCTAAACTGTTGCCTTGAAATACGACAGGGCTCCAAAGTGAGAGCGCCATGTGCATTTGAGGTCTGAATTAGGGATTTGCATAGGGGTGGACATAGGGGTATTCTACGCCAGTGATTCCCAAACAGGGTGCCTCCAGCTGTTGTAAAACTCCCAGCATGCTTGGACAGTCAACGGCTGTCTGGCAATACTGGGAGTTGTTGTTTTGCAACAGCTGGAGGCTCCATTTTGGAAAGAGTGGCGTACCAGACGTTTTTCATTTTTATTGGGGAGGGAGGGGGGCTGTGTAGGGGTATGTGTATATGTAGTGTTTTTTACTTTTTATTTTATTTTGTGTTAGTGTAGTGTAGTGTTTTTAGGGTACAGTCACACGGGCGGGGGGATTACAGCGAGTTTGAGCTGCCGCGCAAAATTTGCTGCATCGCAAACTTGCAGCCCGATACTCACTGTAAGCCCCTGTCCATGTGAATGTACCCTGTACATTCACAGGGGGGGGACCTCCAGCTGTTGCAAAACTACAACTCCCAGCATGCCTGAGAATGTTTGGGAGTTGTGGTTTTGCAACAGCTGGAGGCACACGGGTTGGGAAACACTGAGTTAGGAAACAATGTTTCCCAACCAGTGTGCCTCCAGCTGTTGCAAAACCACAACTCCCAAACATTCTCAGGCATGCTGGGAGTAGTAGTTCGGCAACATCTTTAGAGCCAGATGTTGCCGAACTACAACTCCCAGCATGCTTGGAGTTGTAGTTTTGCAACATCTGGAGGACTACAGTTTGCAGACCACTAATACAGTGGTTCCCAATCTGTGCCCTTCCAGATGTTGCAAAACTACAACTCCCAGTATGCCAAAACTGTCCAGGCATGCTGGGAGTTGTAGTTCTGCAACATCTGAAGGGCCAGATGTTACAGAACTACAACTCCCAGCATGCCTGGACAGTAAGGGCATGCTGAGGATGTGTAGTTTTGCAACATCTGGAAGGGCACAGTGGTCTCCAAACTGTGGACCTCCAGATGTTGCAAAACTGCAACTCCCAGCATGCCCAGACGCCAAGGGCTGTCTGGGCATGCTGGGAGTTGTAGTTTACAGGGTCCTATTACAGCAATGCATGTCGCTTTACGGCGACGTGCATTGCTGTAAAGGGCCCGACCGCGGCTGAAGTTCCACTCACCTGTCGCCGCCGCCGCCGTCTTCATCGTCTGGATCCGGGTCTTCAGGGACGAGGTAAGTACCGGGGCCGGTCCCCAGCACTCCCCCGTCCCCCGCCGCGTCCTCCGGTCTTCCTCCCGTCCTCTCCGGACTTTCAGGGGCCGGACAGGACGGGAGGAAGTAACCGCCCCCCCTCCTGCGATTGGTCGGTTAACTAACCGACAGATCGCAGGGGATCGGAGGAGGTGGCCGGCTTGCCACCTCGCTCCGATACTTCAGCATGGTCCTGGCTGTCTGTGACAGCCGGGATCATGCGAAATTACCGGGCGGTCGGGTCCCAGAGACCCGATCAGCCCGTTATCGCCGCAGATCGCAAGGGCGATTTCCCTTGCGATTTGCGGCGATCGCCGACATGGGGGGCCTACATGGCCCCCCTCGGCGTTTGCCCTGGATGCCTGCTGAAGGATTTCAGCAGGCATCCAGTTCCGATCTCTGCCCGGCGAGCGGCAGAGACCGGAAAACGCCATGACGTATGCATACGTCATGGGTCCTTAAGACCCAGGGTGTGAAGACGTATGCATACGTCATGGGTCCTGAACAGGTTAATAACTCTGGGATGCTTGTACTTATGAATTTGATTCAGAGATTGTTTTTTCGTGACAAATTCAACTTTATCCTAGTTGTAAATTTTTGTCGATTCTTGCATCATTTCTTTGTGAAAAATTCCAAAATGTTATGAAAAATTTGAAAAGTTTGCATTTTTCTAACTTTGAAGCTCTCTGCTTGTAAGGAAAATAGGCATCTCAAATAAATTATATATTGATTCACATATACAATATGTCTAATTTATGTTTGCATCATACGGGAGATATCTTTATATTATTATATTATATACAATATATTATGTTTTCATCATAAAGTTGACATGTTTTTACTTTTGGAAGACATGAGAGGGCTTCAGAGTTCAGCATCAATTTTCCAGTTTTTCACAAAATTTTCAAAATCGGAATTTTTCACAGACCATGTCAGTTTTGAAGTGGATATAAAGGGTCTTTATATTAGAAATACCCCACAATTGACCTCATTATAAAAACTGCACCCCTCAAAGTATTCAAAATGACATTCAGAATGTTTGTTTACCCTTTAGGTGTTTCACAGGAATAGCAGCAAAGTGAAGGAGAAAATTCAAAATCTCAATTTTTTACACTAACCTGTTCTTGTAGACCCAGTGTTTGAATTTTAACAAGGGGTAAAAGGAGATAAATCCCCCCAAATGTGTAACCCAATTTCTCTCGAGTAAGGAAATACCTCATATGTGTATGTCAAGTGTTCGGAGGGCGCAGTAGAGGGCTCAGAAGGGAAGGAGCGACAATGGGTTTTTGGAGAGTGAGTTTTTCTGAAATGATTTTTGGGGGGCATGTCACATTTAGGAAGCCCCTATGGTGCCAGAACAGCTGAAAAGCCCCCACATGGCATACTATTTTGGAAACTACACCCCTCAAGGTACATAATAAGGGCAGGGGTTTATGTAACAAGGGCAGGGGTTTACAGCAAGGAAACTTGCTGTAAACACCTGCCCATGTGAATGTACATTCACATGGGGGACGGGCAAAACTACAACTCCCAGCATGCCCTTTGGCTGTCCGATCATGCTGGGGGTTGTAGTTATGCAACAGCTGGAGGCACACTGGTTGCAAAACACAGTTTGTTACTTAACTCAGTGTTTCGCAACCCATGTGTCTCCAGCTGTTGCTAAACTACAACTCCCAGCATGCATGGTCTGTCAGTGCATGCTGGGAGTTATAGTTTTGCAACAGCTGGAGGCAAACAGGTTGGGAAACACTGAGTTAGGAAACAGACAATGCTTCCCAACTAGTGTGCCTCCAGTTGTTGCAAAACTACAACTCCAAGCATGCCCAGACAGTCTAGGCATGCTGAAAGTTGTAGTTCTGTAACATCTGGAAGAGCACAGATTGGAGACCAGTGCACAGTGGTCTCCAAACTGTGGCCCTCCAGATGTTGCAAAACTACAACTCCCAGCATGCCCAGACAGCCAAAGGCTGGGCATGCTGTGAGTTGTAGTTTTAAAACTCCTAGAAGCAACAGTGAAGATCACATTACAGCGATCTTCACTGCTGCATCTGATGCCACAGCTGCCTCCTCCACTTGTGCCTGCCGCCGGTCCCAGGTATGTGCCGTGGGCCACCCCATCACCCCCCCCCCCCCCCCACAGCACTCATCATCCCCCGCTCTGCCCGACTTCTAGGAACGGGCAGACTGAGGGAAATGAACTTTAAACCCCCCCCCAGTCAGCTGAGACACCCCCCCCCCAGTCAGCTGACACACTGTGATTGGTCCACAGGGACCAATCACAGGGATTGCTGACTAGGACCATCCACAGATGGTCCTGGGGGAGGCTTGCAGAAGTTGTCTCCTGCTGGTAACAGCGGGACTTCTGCCAGCTAACCCATGCGATGCCGCGCATCGCCGGGTTAACTGAATGCCTTTTATAAACGGCGGAATGCGCGAAGGACCTGCCCAATCGGCCGTTTATATAAGGCATTCTGTGGGAAGGGGTTAGTTGAGTTATTACCGTACGACAAAGTGCTCCACCAATCAGAGGCTGAGCAGTGCTGTTGGCTGTCTGAGCATGCTGGGAGTTGTAGTTATGTGAAACCATATTCAACTGCGGCTCTTCATACATTTGGGGCACCTTACTCCGAGATATTTTTGTTTCTCACTGACATATAAAACACTGATTTATAATAAATTCCCTACTTTGTCTATTATAACAATAATTACAACTATTGGAATATTTGTCTAATAGAAATGTTTATTCATCTTTTCCAGTGTTCATACATACAGGTTGGTGGTGAATACCCATAGTATACTGGCGATGATGGTAATGACACCTTTAATCTCGGGGATATTGACAATTAGGATGGCAACGGTGACCCGTCCCAGGAACTGTCTGACCGAGTTAATATAGTCCATCGGTCCGGTGATGCTGGTCACTATCCCCCTTGGCATAACCCACGTCAGAAGCTGGAGTGTGATGGCGATCCAGGTGAGCCTGTCACTGAAGAAGCCGATCCAGCTGATGGCGGTGGGGTTACAGATCACGTAAAGAAGCTCTATAGTGCTGTTGGTGGTAATCCAGGTCACAAACTCATTGACTGGGTTCATCCAGGCAAGCAGGGAGCTGCTGGTGATGGTGGGGATCCAGAAGATCAAGTCAGTGGTGGTGTCTATCCAGGACAGCAGGTCACTGATGATAGTAGCAAACGAGATCAGGTCGTCAACAGCATCTATGAACCGGTCCAGCAGGTTGTTATCGATGGGAATATAGCATAGCAGGCAGATGATCATGTCACCATAAGTGCTGATCCAGCCAAGATAGTTTTTGATGATGGCCGCCCCGCTCTGCAGGTTGTTGGTAATGGAATCCCAGTTGATCGCGTCGTTGCTGGCAGTGGTGTCATTACTCCCCAGGACAGGGGTGATCTTTCTGATCCTGGTCCTGGTCCAGATGGGACACTTCATGTCGCTGCTGGCAGAGGTTTGATTACTCACCAGGACAGGGGTGATCTTTCTGATCCTGGTCCTCGTCCAGATGGGACACTTCATGTCGCTGCTGGTAGTATTCAAGCTGGGCAGATCTCTGATGGTATCGTTCTGCCCTTGCAGGTGGCTGGAGGTGATATTCCGGCTCGGTTGGTTGCTGGTGATTTCAAACCAGAAACTCGGGCCGGTGGTGAAGAGGGAACCCAGGAGGATGGTAACTGTCCAGCACATGCTACAGGCCAAATTGACCTCATCCCTGCTGATGTGGTCCCCTCGAATCATGATAAAATAAAATAAAAAGCGCAAGGAAACAATATAGAAACACTAGTGCTCGCTAGATTGCAGTCCTCAGAGTAAGGCCTCTGGGGCTCTGCACCTCTTTTTCCAGCTATCACCATTTGTGAAGTCACATGTGTGATGTCATACGGAATGTCACTGCTCTGAGGACAGGTGTAAACATGGACATTTACATCCATTTGTTTTATAGGGTGAAATAAGCTTTTTATTATTAAATAAAGGTATAGAAAACTCGGGGTATAGGGTGTTTTTTTTTTGGGGGGGGGGGGGCGGTGACTTTATACGGAGGACTGGGTATTTGGGTGGGAACGAACATCACTTTATAACATAGACAAAACAAATATAATATAATATACAAATATAAATATTAATAAAATTCTGACAAAAAGTCCAACGTTATCTACAGATTTGGGTAGTCTGGCAGGAGGATTCCTCATTTTTGAGAATAGGAGGAGGAGGAAAGTGATGGTGGGGGAAGAATACACAGCTCCCGAATTGATCAGAACACTACAGCTCTGCTTCATTGGGAGTAGTCACCAGCACCCCAACCACCATGTTTCTTTTTTTCCCCTATATATTGCAACTTATTCCTTCTGCATATATACCTACAAACGCCAAAAGCGTAACCCCGACACCAAATAAAGTACAAATCGATGTATGAAAATGTATATTTTTTTTTATTAATAAAAGAACATGATTCTAAAAATGTACATAATAGACTAAATAAAATAAATATATATCAATATGTGTTAAAACATTTGGCTGCAAATAATGGCTACAGGTTCGGAATTTATATAATAGTGACCCAATAGAAAAGGAATAACACACCTGTCCAAATAGTAAGCCGCTGGGTCGGAAGTGACGTTGGACACCGCGGCACTCGTGTGATGGAGCACGCAACGCGCATTCACATTATAGAGTGGGTTCGGCAACGAAAACATGGCCACAGTCACTCATACTGCGCATGCGTGCACAAAAAAATTCTAGGGGGAAAGACAGATCGCTGCTAATGGAGGGATATACAAAATAAGTTGAACATCAGACCCAGGGCTAAATAATACAAAGAATGAAAATATATAGTGGGAGAACTGACTGTGAAGGCAATAACATGGCTATAAATAATGCATATACATTTGAGATAATAGCAATAATGATTATTATAATAATCCAGGGGCATATGAAAGCATAAAAAAATGACAAGGATGTGATAACATGCATAATGGTAAAACAAATACCGTAAATAGCGCATGCAACATAAACAAAAATGAGAAAAATATTTTTGTAAAAAAATATATTTGTAGAAGTGTATACCGTATTTTTCGCCCTATAGGACGCATCGGTATATAAGACACACCCAATTTTAAAGGCGCAAAATCTAGAAAAAAAAAATTCTGAACCCAACAGTTATCTTCAACCTGCGGACCTCCAGATGTTGCAAAACAACAACTCCCAGCATGCCCGGACAGCTGTTGGCTGTCCGGGCATGCTGGGAATTGTAGTTTTGCTACAACTGGAGGTCCGCAGGTTGAAGACCACTGGATAGGAGGTAATACTCACGTGTCCCTGCCGCTCCGGACCCGTCACCGCTGCCCTGGATGTCGCTCCTTCGCTGTCGCCGCGTCCCCGTGGTATCCCCGATGCTCCGGACGTCTTCTTCCCTGGGATCCACGCTCTCCGTCGCCGTCATCATCACGCGATCGGTGATGTCCTGTATTAGCCGCGGGTCCCGGCCGTTGATGGCCACCGGTACCGCCGCGATAGGTGTGTGTATTCGCCGTGTAAGACGCACCAACTTTCCCCCCCCCCCCCCCCCAGTTTTGCAGAATAAAAAGTGCGTCTTATACGGCGAAAAATACGGTAAATGAATCTTGATTAGTGTGCAGGAATGATGTATACTAAATCCAAATGGATAGGAGCAGTGCCTGAAGAGTGCAGGAATATATAGAGCATGCAATACAATACATACATATACAAAAGATATAAAAAGTGCAGAGATATAGTGCATATAGTACAATGCATATATATATATAGATAGATAGATAGATAGATACATAGATATACACAAAACATGCATAATATAAAAGGATCCTGCATGTCAGAAGCCATATGCCCAGCAGAGGTGAGTGGATTAGGCATGTTAGGGTCTCATCCGACAAGAGGCCACCTCCGTGTGGTGGATGGGGACACGTTTTGATCAAAAAGTGCGCTAAGAGCCTCGAATTTTTTGATAAAGAGAGCTGCTGCTGCTGCAACCTTATTTTTTGTATACTTTATATACGGTACATACTACTGAAATTATATTGTTCAGAAAATGGTGTAAATCTTTTTTATTGAGTAACGAAAACTGAGATTGGAAACCTTTTCAAAAATGTCTTTTATTTCTTTCCTATTAAAAATTATATTAAACAAAAAAAAACCTCTACACAAAAAATGTATATAAACTATATACTCATTATCGACCGCCAGTTTATAGAATCATTGGGGGAGATTTCTCATTAGGGTCTGTTGTAGACACAGATCTGCCCCTTTACACAATTTACAAAAGTTGTGCACGTCGTTTGATAAATTTTGCGTAAATATATAACCCCTCCCCCCCTGGCTCTACAGTGCACGCCTTCTCTACCTCCACGGCACTGCTCACATAGCTAGAAGTGCTGGAGCAGCAGTGTGCGCCGAACAAAACTCTGCACAATAGTAAAATCATAAATATCTATAAAGTACACAGAGGGTAGATTCTCAAAGAATTTTGCGGCTCAAAAAAATCAATTTTGCGCCAAAATTTTGGCGCAAAAAGTATTGAACACATTTCAAAGAGCTTTGTGCCGCGGTTTACACCGTTCGCGTCAGTTTTGTAAAAGTGGGTGTGTCCACGTATATTTTCTGCTTATCATGATGGGCACTAGGTCTTCTCCAGGAAACTATAGACCGGTAAGTCTAACGTGCATTGTGGGTAAATTGTTTGAAGGATTTATACGGGATTACATACAGGAATACATAGGGGATAATTGTATTATAAGTGATAGCCAGCATGGGTTTCCTAAGGATAGAAGTTGTCAAACCAATCTAATTTGCTTTTATGAAGAGGTGAGTAGAAGCCTTGACAGAGGAATGGCTGTGGATATAGTGTTTCTGGATTTTGCTAAAGCGTTTGATACTGTCCCTCACAGACGTCTGACAGGTAAGTTAAGGTCTTTGGGTTTGGAAATTTTAGTTTGTAACTGGATTGAACACTGGCTCATGGATCGTACCCAGAGAGTGGTGGTCAATGATTCGTACTCTGATTGGTCCCCGGTTATTAGTGGTGTACCCCAAGGTTCTGTACTGGGACCGCTGTTGTTTAATTTATTTATCAATGATATAGAGGATGGTATTAACAGCTCTTTTTCTATCTTTGCAGATGACACAAAGCTTTGTAGCACGGTACAGTCTATAGAGGATGTGCATAAGTTACAAGATGACTTGGATAGACTAAGTGTCTGGGCATCCACTTGGCAAATGAGGTTCAATGTGGATAAATGTAAAGTTATGCATCTGGGTACTAATAACCTGCATGCGTCGTATGTCTTAGGGGGGATTAAACTGTCAGAGTCACTGGTAGAGAAGGATCTGGGTGTACTTGTAGATCACAGACTACAGAATAGCATGCAATGTCAGGCTGCTGCTTCCAAAGCCAGCAGGATATTGTCATGTATCAAAAGAGGCATGGACTCAAGGGACAGGGACATAATACTCCCCCTTTATAAAGCATTGGTACGGCCTCACCTGGAATATGCTGTTCAGTTTTGGTCGCCTGTACATAAAAAGGACACTGTGGAGCTGGAAAGGGTGCAGAGACGCGCGACTAAACTAATATGGGGCATGGAACATCTTAGCTATGAGGAGCGATTAAAGGAGTTACAATTGTTTAGTCTTGAGAAGAGACGTTTAAGGGGGGATATGATAAACGTATATAAGTATATTAATGGCCCATACAAAAAATATGGAGAAAAACTGTTCCAGGTTAACCCCCCCCCCCCAAAGGACGAGGGGGCACTCCCTCCGTCTGGAGAAGAAAAGGTTTAGTCTCAAGGGGCGACACGCCTTCTTTACCATAAGAACTGTGAACTTATGGAACAGTCTACCTCAGGAACTGGTCACAGCAGGAAAAATTAACAGCTTTAACCTCCCTGGCGGTATGATTCTGTCTGGAAATGTGTACCAAAAGCGGTACAATTTTTTTTAACTGAATTTCACATCTCCCTCCGCCCATTTCACATCTCCCCCGTCACATTCCCCTCTCCCTTGTCACATCCCCCGTCACATTCTCCCCCCTCCTTGTCACATTCTCCCCCCTCCTTGTCACATTCTTCCCCCCTTGTCACATTCCCCCCCTTGTCACATTCTCCCCCTTCATGTTACATTCCCCTCCCCCTGTCACATCCCCCCCTTGTCACATCCCCCCTTCATGTCACATCCCCCCTTGTCACATTCCCCCCCTTGCCACATTCCCCCCTTGCCACATTCCCCCCTTGTCACATTCCCCCCTTGTCACATTCCCCCCCTGTCACATTCCCCCCCTTGTCACATTCCCCCCTTGTCACATTCCCCCTTGTCACATTCCCCCCTTGTCACATTCCCCCCTTGTCACATTCCCCCCCTATCACATTCCCCCCTTGTCACATTCACCCCTTGTCACATTCCCCCCTTGTCACATTCCCCCCTTGTCACATTCCCCCCTTGTCACATTCCCCCCCTGTCACATTCCCCCCTTGTCACATTCCCCCCTTGTCACATTCCCCCCTTGTCACATTCCCCCCTTGTCACATTCCCCCCCTGTCACATTCCCCCCCTGTCACATTCCCCCCTGTCACACTCCCCCCTTGTCACATTCTCCCCCTTCATGTTACATTCCCCTCCCCCTGTCACATCCCCCCCTTGTCACATCCCCCCTTCATGTCACATCCCCCTTGTCACATTCCCCCTTCATGTCACATCCCCCTTGTCACATTCCCCCCTTGTCACATTCCCCCCCTGTCACATTCCCCCCTTGTCACATTCCCCCCTTGTCACATTCCCCCCTTGTCACATTCCTCCCCTTGTCACATTCCCCCCCTGTCACATTCCCCCCTTGTCACATTCCCCCCTTGTCACATTCCCCCCCTGTCACATTCCCCCCTTGTCACATTCCCCCCTTGTCACATTCATCCCCTGTCACATTCCCCCCTTGTCACATTCCCCCCTTTGTCACATTCATCCCCCCTTCTCACCTTGTCCTGCAGCAAATACACTAGGTTTGCCGGCAGATTTCATACCTAGTGTATCTGCTGCAGAACAAGCCCTTTCCCCTTCAGCCAATCACAGGCTTTACACCACTGCGGCCTGTGATTGGCTGAAAAGTGAAAGGTCCTAGAAGATGAATAGTGAAGAGAGGACACCCCGGACCGCACGGAGGGGAACGACATCTGCAGGGACCGGGACTAGGTGAGCAAAAGGTTTTTTTATTTTACTACTTCTTCCTTTTACACTTAGCTCAGTGTTTTTCTACCAGGGGGCCTCCAGCTGTTGTGAAACTACTACTCCCAGCATGCCCGGACAGCCTTTGGCTGTTCGGGCATGCTGAGAGTTGTAGTTTTGCAACAGCTGGAGGCCCCCTGGTAGGGAAACACTGACTTTTAGTATTTTTCTTTACCTGCTCTGGCCGGCCCCCGCAACGGGAGCCGACCAGAGCAGATAATCGCATGTTTTCCCGGGGGGTCGCATCGCTATATCACATTGCTTTTGCGATATATCGTGCAGCCCGGCCGGGAACTCTGCAATTCTACCCCGAGCGTGACTCGGGGTTACCGATCCTGGCAGGGAAAATTAACCCCGAGTCACGCTCGGGAATACCGCTCAGGAGGTTAAAACAGGATTAGATACATTCCTGGAACAAAATAACATTAATGCTTATGAAGAAATATAAAATCCCATCCCTTCCCCAATATCGCGCCACACCCCTACCCTTCAATTCCCTGGTTGAACTTGATGGACATATGTCTTTTTTCGACCGTACTAACTATGTAACTATGATATTTTCAAAGGGGTGAGAGTCCAGTTTACATAAAAAATTTCATACCGGAAATCACAGAAATTGTGTTGCAGTTTTACTGTTTTGGGGTTTTTTTTTCTTTGTTTTTGTGGGAAAAGGTGTTATTTAGGTAATTATAAAAAAAAAAATTTAAAAAAAACTATTATTGAAAATGGCATTAAAAAAAAAAAAAAAAAATTATATATATATATATATATATATATATAGAATTTTATTTTATTTTTTATTGGTCACTGCACCTGCACTCACATTTAAGCTTAGAAATGTTTTATTTAACGCACATTGACAGGATTGTGGAGCCGGATGGTACCCAACACGTAGACACTGGCCCTATAGCAACGGCTTTCCGGGACTTCTACTATTCTCTTTATAACATACACCCAACTAACCCCACGCCATTGCCACGCACGCAGGCAATCCAAACTTTCTTGTACCGATTGAATTTACCTACCCTCACCACACTGGAAGGGGAAACATTGCTGGAGCCTTGCACTGCTGAGGAGGTTGAGGCAGTAATAAAGTCCTTCCCCATAGGGAAGAGCCCGGGACCAGATGGCCTGAGCTTACAATACTATAAAAAGTTGGGCACAGTCTTGCTGCCTCGGCTTACTCAGTGGTGCAACGCGTTACTTGGAGGCACCCATTTGCCGCCCCAATCCCTAGAGGCACACATCACTATTCTACCAAAAGAAGGTAAAGACCCTCTACTGTGCTCGAGTTATAGGCCCATTTCACTTTTGAATATGGACCTAAAGATCTGGGCTAAGCTGTTGTCCATGAGACTTCGCCCTCTCCTCCCTGGCCTCATTCATGTGGACCCGACTGGTTTTGTGAAGGGCAGGGAGGGGAAGCATAATGCATTACGAGTCATGCACGCTATTCACTATGCCACACAAAAAAAGATCCCTCTACTCCTTCTCGGCACAGATGCCGAGAAGGCGTTTGATAGGGTAGCGTGGGACTACATGAACAAGGTGTTAACCAAATATCGCATCCCTGATCGCTTCATCCGAGCTATCATGTCCCTATATAGTGAACCCAGCGCACGGGTTAGGGTCAATGGCACTCTTTCTGAACCTTTCCCCATATGTAATGGGACGCGACAAGGGTGCCCCCTATCACCGTCACTGTACGTCCTCGTGATGGAGACTCTTCTCCAGGCCTTGAGGCAGGATGGGGCGATTAGGGGATTGCAAATAGGGGATAGGCCTCATCTTACGGCAGCATTCGCTGACGATCTGCTCATAATGATCACTAATCCTACTGAAGCCCTGCCTCGTGTCCAATGCGTTATTGAAGAGTATGGAACCCTATCCAATTTCAAAGTAAATTATAGTAAGTCGGAGATACTGAACCTCACGATACCCCCTCGTATAGCCTCGAGTCTACAATCTTTCTCGTCTTATAGATGGCCATCTAAACACATCACATACCTGGGCATAGCCCTTCCCTCGTCGCTGAGCAACTTGTTTGACCTTAACTATGTACCCTTACTGACTAAAATGAAGAATAAAATTGACTCCTACAAGTTACCCTTCCTTTCATGGGTGGGGCGACTCAACCTCCTACAGACATACATTGTACCGTCCATACTCTACTTACAGCGCATGGTACCCATAGAACTACCTAAATGGTATCTCCTGCAATGGAAACGGCTCTTTGGGGCTTTCCTTTGGTCAGGGAAGCGCCCACGTTTAGCACATTCCCTTCTTACTAGATCTAAGAGGAGCGGTGGCATAGGTATGCCAGACATTTCTATGCTTTATACAGCTAACCATATTCATAGATGGGTTGAGATCACTACTAGAACTAGCCTACTGGGTAGCTCAGAACTTGAATGCTCACAAATGACTTCTCGAGGCTTTGGGGTGGACCGTCATGTCTGGCTGCCTACGCGCCGCTCCCTCTCGCATGTTAATAATCCCCTGTTGAAAGGTACACTCACTATCAAAAGAGCTTATGATAAAGGCACAACACAAGGAAACCACGGAAAAACACTGATTTCTCCATGCTTTCCAAGTTCTCTGATTCCATATGCAGTTCACCCTGACATGCAAGAGGCGGACGACTTGTGGTCCCATTTTCAACACGTCCCTGTCAAAACCCTATGTGCCCGAAATCAACCACCCACAGTTGAGACACTATCCACAATAGTCCCACACCTTAAAACTAACTTTCTACATCTTCATATGCTCAGGGAGATGTGTGTTGCATTTCTAAAGGTGTATGTCATTGGTGAAAACCCAACCTGGATAGATAAGTTGATGCAATTCTCACCGAACTGCAAGCCAAAATTTTCCACATTTAATGCCTGTTTGAGAGATGAGAGGCAAACTTCTGACCCGTTGTACTTGAGATCCTGGGAGGAGGAGTTGGGGCGCAAGTTCACGGACCAGGAGAGGAAATCCATTCTAACAGGCTCCCATGGCTTCTCTAGGTGCGTTAAGCTACAAGAAGGTCATTATAAACTAGTAGCCAGATGGTATAGGACGCCCGAGTTATTATATCAATGGGGTCTGAGTGCTTCCCCTGCATGCTGGAGATGCCATGGGGGCGTGGGCTCTTTGTCTCACATTTGGTGGTCATGCCCCAGGATAACGTCTTACTGGAGTGAAGTGAATCGCATCATAGATAAGGTGATGGGACGGCATGTCCCTCTCTCACCAGAGGTGGTTCTCTTGGGCTTATCGACTAGGGATTGCACCTTGTCGAAGAGGTCTCTGATTGCACACTTGCTAACTGCAGCCAAGGCATTAGTCCCACTACATTGGTTAGATGAAACACCTCCTACAGTTCAACAATGGATCTCTAAGGTCTCCCAGTTGTGTAGAATGGAGGAGCTCTCCAGTTGGAGTGATCGCTCACATGACAGATACTGGAGTATATGGGCTCCTTGGCTGGGCTTTCGTGATGCTGACACTGCTCTCCCTCTCTCGCATCAGACATAGCAACTGGGTTCCAGCAAATGACCCCATAGACAATTCCCCCACCCCTCTTCCCCAGCCCACCCTTCCCCCCCTCTCCACCTCCTCACCCACGACCAAAAACCTTATATCTATTCTTTATCCTCCACTCGTCTCTCTTTCTCCCTATTTTCTCTTTCTTCTGCCTCCCACCTTGGAGAATTCCTACGCCTTTTCATTTCTCCTCTTTCTTTCTTCTCCGTCAATGCTCTAACACATTGTGCTCGTGTTCATTGACCCTACTATGTTCAGTACCATACTCCTATTACAGTTCCACCTAATTAACTGGGCTCCTAGGTGACAACACCTCAGACTTATAGGATGCTTATAGGTATGACTGACCTGTTTTATGTATGTCTTAAGTAGATGTTGGCCAATACTTCTCTTGATAGATTTGTCTTATTGATTTTACAATGATACATCAACACAGGAGCCCAATGGTCCTTTTAAATGTTACCTGGGGCCTAGCCCACACGACCCCTTTATCTTGCTTTTCTCTCTTTTTCTTTCTTCTTGATTAGCATTATGTAATGTACTTCATATTACATTTGTATGTTCTGTTGTATTGCAATATTCGAAAATAAAGAATTGAAAAAAAAAAAAGAAATGTTTTATTTATACAGTTATCACTGGACACTAGTAACCATGGAATATTTTGTGAGATGTTTCCGCCAGAATTTTCTGTAATGTAAAATTTGGCGCCAAAAAAAAATCCAATGTGGCTGCAAAAAAAAAAAATTGGGGGTGCGAAAATGAATTTTCACATATTTTCAAAGCAGCACAAGAGATCTTTGAAAATGTATAAGCATGACCACGCACACACTCAACTTGGCTACATACACCTGATCACTCACTCAGCTCTGCTGCATTTACAAAATCACACACTCAGCTCTACTACATATACACAATCACACACTCGGCTCTGCTACATAGACACAATCACACACTCAGCTCTGCTGCATTTACACAATCACACACTCAGCTCTGCTACATACACCTGATCACACACTCAGTTCTGCTGCATATACACAATCACACACTCAGCTCCTGCTACATATACACACACACTCAGCTCTACTGCACATACACACACACACACTCAGCTCTACTGCATATACACACACTCACACTCAGCTCTACTGCATATACACACACACACTCAGCTCTGCTGCATATACACACACTCAGCTCTGCTGCATATACACACACTCAGCTCTACTGCATATACACACACTCAGCTCTACTGCATATACACACACTCACACTCAGCTCTACTGCACATACACACACACACTCAGCTCCTGCTACATATACACACACTCACACTCAGCTCTACTGCATATACACACACACTCAGCTCTACTACATATACACAATCACACATATACATTGGGGGAAATTTATCATTGTTGTAGGTACATGTTTTTTGTAGATTGTTTTGGTTGGTCTAAATTTGGTGCAATTGCAAGGCACATGATACATTTTGTGCAAAGTTCTAAATCTCCACACAGAGTACACCTGAGCTGCACCTCACAGGAAAAGTGGACATAGGGATTTTGTTCTATTGCTTTGAGGCTTGGATTCCATTGAGGTTTTTTGTTCACCAGCAAAAACGCCAGAAGAACGGTCACAGCTTTTTCCTGCATTTTTTCAGTTTTTCTTGTGTTCTTTTTCTTGCGTTTTTGCTGGTGTGTGGTAACAATCATTTTTGGATCCTGTGGCAATTTTGTTTACTGCCTTCAGGTACCACTCCATGGGTCAGATGCAGAGCGCCCAGTCCAGAGTGTAAGGAGGTGAGGAGTGATATATAGCGTATACAGGGTGCAGAGCATCACTACTTACCTACGCCAGCTGTATAGCATACTGGGGTACATAGTGTACCCATCAGGGGTGTGGAAATCCTATCGCCCGACGCCCGGGACAAGTAGTTTTGGGCGCCGGGCAGGTGAATTGTTCATAGATTTAGCCCTGTATCGGGCGAGCAGGGACAGACAGACTTCCCCCTTATTTTTCTTTAATGTCGGTGTAAGGCGCAGGAGCCGATGGAAGTCTCACACCGGCACTCAGAGTGTATGGAGGGGGCGGTGGCCTCCAGCTGACATAGAGTCCACTTATCTCCCCTCCTGGAGGATGGACGGAGCTCAGAAGACACAGCAGGGTGAGAGAAAGGATGTAGACAGCTCCGTGCACAGCTCTATCCCTCCCCCTCCCCCTGATCTGTCTCCCCAGGACCTAATCCACCACAGGGAGGTTGCTAGTTTGCACGGGGAAAACACAGAGCAGGGGGGAGGGGGAGGACGGAAATCTCACCTCACACCGGCGGCGGTGACTACAGCTCTGATGTCCACTCATGGCCGGATCAGGTGAGGAGGCCGAGAATGCAGGCGGCGGCAGGAAGGGTGGTTGTATATGTATGGTGTGAGTGTATGTGTGATGTGTGTATGTAATGTATGATGGGGGGGCAGCGGCAGGTGTATGTATGATGTGTGCATATGTATGGTGTATATCAGTGTTACCCAACCAGGGTTCCTCCAGCTGTTGCAAAACTACAACTCCCAGCATGCCCTGGGCATGCTGGGAGTTGTAGTTTTGCAACAGCTGGAGGGACCCTGGTTGGGAAACACTGGTGTATATGTATGGTGTGAGTGTATGTGTGATGTGTGTATGATGTCTGTCTGTGTGTAATGTGTATGTAATGTGTGATGTGTGTATGGTGTATATATATGGTGTGAGTGTATGTGTGATGTGTGTATGATGTCTGTCTGTGTGTGATGTGTATCTAATGTATAATGTGTGTATGATGTCTGTCTGTGTGATGTGTATGTAATGTAATGTATGATATGTGGGGGGGCAGCAGCAGCAGGCCTATGTATGATGTGTGCATATGTATGGTGTATATATATGGTGTGAGTGTATATGTGTATGATGTCTATGTGTGATGTGTGTATGATGTCTGTCTGTGTGTGATGTGTATGTAATGTATAATGTGTGTATGATGTCTGTTTGTGATGTGTATGTAATGTGTGTATGATGTCTGTCTGTGTGATGTGTATGTAATGTAATGTATGATATGTGGGGGGGCAGCAGCAGCAGGCCTATGTATGATGTGTGCATATGTATGATGTATATGTATGGTGTGAGTGTATGTGTGTATGTAATGTATGATGTGGGGGGGGGCAGTGGCGGGGGTTGTGTATGGGGATATGGGGGCAGTGGCTGGTGTATGTATGATATGTGTATGCATGAATGTTTTGTATAGGAGCGGACTGTCACGTCGGGCATTAGGGCAGTTGTGCCATATAATTTTATTTATTTTCAGTGGCACCCGCACTATATTGCACCCCCAGAATCCCGCCCCCTTCATACTCACCCGTCAACCAAGAGCCCCACGGATGCACACAAACACGCCCGAACCAAAACTACAACTCCCAGCATGTTACACCATAACCTAAACTGTAGAACTATAAAGTGTAACATGCTGGGAGTTGTAGTTTTGGTTCGGGTCAGCTGCAGAGCCATAGGCTGCATCAGGGCATGCTGGGTGTTGTAGTTACTAACTGCAATTCCCATTATTCCTTGACACAGCCTATGGCTCTGCAGCTGACACAAACCAAAACTACAACTCCCAGCATGTCCTACAATAACCTTAACTGTCCTACTATACAGTGGAACATGCTGCAACACCCACACAACCATAGGCTGTATCAGGGCATGCTGGGAGTTGTAGTTATCTAGTAATTAAATGCAACTTCCAGCATTTTCTGACACAAAATGCACCACATAAACTGGAGAAGCAGAACACCCCCCCCCCCCAGTAACACATAAGTCCCTATTGAGACTGAAAAATAGTGATTAAAATATTTTAAAAAGTGCGTATATATGTGAATAAGCCCCTTTCCTAATAAGTTTCCAATTTTCTTTAAATAAAAATAATGTAGAAAAATAAACATAAGTGATATCGCTGCATGTGGAAATGTCCAGACTATTAAAATATAATGTTAATTAAACCGTATGGTGAACGGTGTAAATGTAAAGAATAGTCCAGAATTGCTCATTTTTGGTCACTTCATGTGAGAAATTTTTTATAAGGTGATCAAAAAGTTACATCTAGACTTATCTGGTCTTGTCTCGGGTGTAAGAGGAGCTACAGCTCTCCCGCCACTAATAGTCTGACATACTGCGATCACCTATTAACCCATTAGATCACCGCTGTCAGCAGTGTCTAAAGGATCTTATATCCATCCCTGGTGGTCTAGTGGGGGGGATCAGACTATTTTGGTTGAAATTATTTCATCAATCGGGACAAGTGGATTTTCTTGAGGGACAAGTAGATTGTGTTCCGCTTTAGTCCCTTGGACAAGTAGTTTTTTTTTAATTTCCACACCCCTGACCCATGCAGTGGCGGATCCAGGGGGGGGGGGGGGGGTACAACGGGGCAATTATCCCCCCCCCCCCCGAGATTGCTGCCCCCTAGAATGGTGGGGTGGTGGGGTGACACCCTGTCCCAGCGCTCATCCCTGTCACAAGCTATATTTGTATACTCAGTCTGCAGTGCAGAGGGAGCGTGCACACAGCGTGTCTGTGGAGTTATCGGCACTTACTCGGCTTCTCTTCCCCCTGATTGGCAGCTTTCTACTGCTCTGCTTGGGTCATGTGACACCAAAACATCACATGACCCCAGCAAGCAGGAAGTGTCTGGAGGATACAGGAGCCCAGCAGTGTTCTAAGGCAGGTAAGATAAACTACCCCCCACCATCCATGCCCACCCTTTTCCAGCATCATCCCTCCCCCCTTCCCAGCACAATCCCTGCTCACACCCCCCCCCCCTTTCTCACCAGGGGTGCCCCCAGCTGTTGCAATACTACAACTCCTAGCATGCTGGGAGTTGTAGTTTTGCAACAGCTGGAGGGTTGGGAAACACTGACATAAATAAGTGTTTCCCAACCAAGGTGTCTCCAAAGCAAAGCTACAATGCTGTCCAGGCATGCTGGGAGTTGTAGTTTTGTAACAGCTGGAGGCACTCTGGTTAGGAAACATTGATCTATGTCCTATATCAGGGGTACTGAACTGGCAGACCACGGTCCAGATCCGGACTGCGTCCCCCAGTCATTCGGACCATCCGCTGGATCTCCCCTTATTCATTTGTAGCTGTGTCTTTAAGACGCCAATACAAATGAATAGCCGCGGCCCGGTGCGAGGGAGCGATGTGTCCCTGCCCTGCGCTTCTCCTATGATGCAGGTAGCACCATTAGCTGCCTGCATCATCTGCTCTGGCCAGGCCTGACTAGAAGAGGCCAGAGCAGCGGAGCAGTGCGGGACCTGGGACGGCGATTCTAAGCTCTCAGGTAAAAATTTGTGTTCCCCCATCTGTGACTCTCCAGTTATTGTAGAACTACAGCTACCATCATGACCTTTTGTCTGTGCATGATGGGAGTTGTAGTTTTACAACAGATGGAGAGTTACAGTGGCAAAGTTCATATGGGGGCACAGTGGCATCATTAATTCTGTGGTTACAGTGGCATCATTAATTATATGGGTACAGTGGCATCACTTATTCGGTGGTCACAGTGGCATCATTAATTCTGTGGTCACAGAGGCATCATTAATTCTGTGGGCACAGTGGAATCCTTAATTCTGTGGTCACAGTGGCATCATTAATTCTGTGGGGCACAGTGGCATCATTAATTCTGTGGGGCACAGTGGCATCATTAATTCTGTGGGCACAGTGGCATCATTACTTCTGGAGGCACAGTGGCATCATTAATTCTGTAGGCACAGTGGCATCACTAATTCTGTGGGTACAGTGGCATCATTAATTCTGTGACCACAGAATTAATGATGCCACTGTACCCACAGAATTAATGATGCCACTGTACCCACAGAATTAATGATGCCACTGTGCCCCACAGAATTAATGATGCCACTGTGCCCCACAGAATGAATGATGCCACTGTGCCTATAGAATGAATGATGCCACTGTGCCTATAGAATGAATGATGCCACTGTGCCTATAGAATGATTGACGCCACTGTGACCCCAGAATTAATCATGCCACTGTGACCACAGAATTAATGATGCCACTGTGTCCCACAGAATTGATGATGCCACTGTACCCACAGAATTAATGATGCCACGGTGACCACAGAATTAATCATGCCACTGTGACCACAGAATTAATGATGCCACTGTACCCACAGAATTAATGATGCCACTGTGACCACAGAATTAATCATGCCACTGTACCCACAGAATTAATGATGCCACAGTGACCACAGAATTAATGATGCCACTGTACCCACTGGCATCATTAATTCTGTGGGTACAGTGGCATGATTAATTCTGTGGTCACAGTGGCATGATTAATTCTGTGGTCACAGTGGCATCATCAATTCTGTAGTCACAGTGGCATCATTCATTCTGTGGTCACAGTGGCATCATCAATTCTGTGGTCACAGTGGCATGATTAATT
The DNA here is from genome assembly GCF_029499605.1 of Hyla sarda. Lineage (NCBI taxonomy): Eukaryota > Metazoa > Chordata > Amphibia > Anura > Hylidae > Hyla > Hyla sarda. Next base: position 30,761 of record NW_026608259.1, read on the forward strand.
CTGTGGGTACAGTGGCATCATTCATTCTGTGGTCACAGTGGCATGATTAATTCTGTGGGTACAGTGGCATCATTAATTCTGTGGGTACTGTGGCATCATTAATTCTGTGGGTACTGTGGCATCATTAATTCTGTGGGTACTGTGGCATGATTAATTCTGTGGGTACTGTGGCATGATTAATTCTGTGGTCACAGTGGCATGATTAATTCTGTGGGTACAGTGGCATCATTAATTCTGGGGTCACAGTGGCATCATTCATTCTATAGGCACAGTGGCATCATTCATTCTGTGGGCACAGTGGCATCATTCATTCTGGGGTCACAGTGGCATCATTCATTCTATAGGCACAGTGGCATCATTAATTCTATAGGCACAGTGGCATCATTCATTCTGTGGGCACAGTGGCATCATTCATTCTGGGGTCACAGTGGCATCATTCATTCTATAGGCACAGTGGCATCATTTTATTGTTTTAAGAGACACAGAGGTGCAATTAGTCAGCGTTAGAGCATAGCATCTGCAAGTAATGTTGCAGGGGAATAGTGTGTGGCAGTAATATAACAGGGGCCCAGTGTGTGGCAGAATTATTTTCAGGGGCACAGTGAATGGCAGTATTTTAAGGGGCACAGTGGGTAGCAGTAATATACCAGGGACACAGTGGGTGGCAGGTTTATATTCAGGGCAAAGTATGTGGTAGTATTATATTCAGGGATACAGTGTGTGGCAGTAGTATATTCAGGGATACAGTGTGTGGCAGTAGTATATTCAGGGGTACAGTGTGTGCCAGTATTATATTCGGGGGTACAGTGTGTGGCAGTATTATATTCAGGGGCCCTGTGTGTGGCAGTATTATATTCAGGGGTTTCTACTACTGGTAATTTGTGTTTGTTACTCTGGCTTACATATACTGTGTATTAGTGGTTAATTAGCTGTTATGTTGAACATTAATGTTGTTCAGGGCCTACATCACTATAAGCTCATATACAGCGCCTTGATGTTTCTGGAGATGTTTTACGGTGCTTTCGTTACTTGTAGTGATATACCATGATTCAACGTTAACGGTTCCCTACAGTATCGTATACATACTGGTCCCTACAGGGTACTATGCATACGATTCCCTACAGGGTGACATACATACCGTTCCCTACATGGTACTATGCATACAGTTTCTTACAGTGTGACATACGTACGGTTCCATACAGTGTGATATACATGAATTTCCCTACAGGGTAATACGCATACAGTTCCTTACAGTGTATGTTTCATAGATATTGTCCCGGTTTTTGGTTCAGCTCTGTCATGGTATGCTTACGTCATGTACGCTAGGTTGTTTTACCTCTTAGCTATTTATGTTCGGTGTGGTTGGAGGCTGATTGCTGTTGTTAATCCTATAACGTCATCTTTATAGTTTCCTTTCTGGTCATTATACACACCTTGTTACGGCCAGTTTGATCTCACCATTCCAGGTAAGCTTTAAGTCCTCACTTACATGCCTTTTGTACATCACACGCTCCCGTGAGAGAGAGGCTGCCCGACAATACTCGAGCCTTCATATTGTTGTCATTCCTTTGTAAATTACAAACGTTCTTGTCTGGGGTAGATTGTATCGTCAATCTACGAGCCTCTTGTCGTCTTTTGTTTTGTTCGTCACATACGCCCCTGTTAGAGGCATTTCGCTTATGTTATACGGCGTTGCATTACTTCAAGTGATATACCATGCTTCAACATTAACGGTTCCCTATAGTAGGACATAGATATGGTTCCCTACAGTGACACATACAATACATACGGTTACCTAGAGTGACATTCATACTGTTCCCTACAGGGTACTATGCATACAGTTCCTTGCAGTGTGACATGCATACGATACATACAGTACCATACAGTGTGACATACGTACGATTCCTACAGTGAGACATACTTACATTTCCCTACAGGGTAATATGCATACAGTTCCTTACAGTGTATGTTCCAAAGTTATTGTCCCATTCTTTGGTTTCAGCTCTGTCACTTTATGCTTACGTTATGTGCGCTAGTCAAGTATATTAGGCTATGGTCATAGTATTACACTCACGTTTTCATGTGCTTAAGTCAGGCATATTAGCGTCACATTGTTCTTGTAGACAGGTCAGGTATGGTAAACATCACTATAGATGGCAACATTCCAAGGATACCCAAGCAGGTATGACCAGATTGGTTTTACCTCTTAGCCTTATACGTTCGGTGTGGTCGGAGGCTGATTGCTGTGGTCAATCTGTAAAGCCTCATCTTTATAGTTTCCTTTTTGGTCATTGGTCATTTTATACACCTTGTTACAGTCAGTTTGACCTCGCCATTCCAGGTAAGCTTTAAGTTGTCACTTTACATGCTTTCGTACGTCACATGCTCCCGGGAGAGATAGGCTGCCCGACAATCCTCAAGCCTTCATATTGTTGTCATTCCTTTGTACATTACAAACTTTCTTGTTTCTTGTCTTTTGTTTTTTGTACGTCACATACGCCCCTGTTAGAGGCAGATTGCACTGTCAATCAACGCGCCTCATGTTGTTAACGTTCCTGCGTTACATACGATTCTGTCTGAGGCAGATTGCATTGTCAGTCCACGAGCCTCATGTTGTTTCCGTTTCTGCGTTACATACGATTCTGTCTGAGGCAGATTGCACTGTCAATCCACGAGCCTCATGTTGTCGTCGTCTCTATCTTCCTCTTATGTTTGTTACTATGCCTCAGATTGTGGTCTTAGCTGTACACGTCTTAGTGTTAAGATCTTTGGTGTGGATGTAGCTTCTGAGCCTTTTGTTGTATGTTTTTTCTTGTCAAACGTGTACATTTTCTTTTGCGATAAGCCTCGGGCGTAGCAGTAATTATCTTCTTTACACCTGCAAGTATGAGGATACTGCCTTACTGGTACACAAAACCTCAGGTTAAGTATGTTATATTCTTTTATGTTTTGTCTATGGGGGTCTTTCTTTTGTTGTCACTTATGTATAGCATGGTTCAATAGGAATACTTATATGTGTAGCAAGGGACACATGCAAATTATTATTATTTTTTTCTTTCTCTCCACGCACTACCTATCCAAATACCTACTGATGTCTGTGTTTTGGCCACTTCTCAATCTAACCGACTCATTGTACCTTCTGTCTATCTAGCAATTCTCCAACATTTCCTATCTCTGTCACTTGGGTTACCTTTATCCATGTGCACCCTGGTAGTACCATTCTGGTAGGCGCTATGCGTCCAGTAGTGCCAAGTGGTATATCCAGAATTCCTTTTTGGTTTCGGCTCCATAACAGCTGAGCCAGCTCCTGGGTAGGGGCTTCTCTTTGTCAGTTAGCACTTAGATGTTAAGTAAGTTAGGGCACTTTTATCGCTCTGTTCCATTGACACGTTCCAACCAACGGCTGTTAACTGGAGCATGTTGTCTATTTCGGGTTCATATGAAGTAGGTTATACTTAGCCATTAATTCATGCATTACCTAACTGATGTATTTTGCCCCCTTTCTATAGGATACCCTTCACGGCCAGCCAGGCACACCCCAGGCCGAATTATCCATGCTAATGGTACCCTACTTACGGTACATATAAGAATCCGACCACAAGTGGACTATGCATATGATACACTATACACAATTGGCATGTCTAACTAGACAATTTTGTAGCTGAATATACAGACTTATATGACTTTACTGTACATTATATCACCTTATATTATGTAACATTAGATACATTTCTTATACTAATAGGTGCGGATTGGGCTGCCGGAGGCTCTCTACTCAATGCCTTGGCTACTGGGGCCCTTGGGCAATCAAGCACTTCTCCCCAGAACACATTTTATTTTATGCTAGACATTTTTATGTATACATGTAATACAAAGCTAGATATTTTTATATAACCCTTTTTCTTTACTGTTGTGCTTAGGTTAGGGACAGGATACTTACTGGCCAGGTAGGTTCCTGTGCACAAACAGGGTTAAGAGGCTTTGAGCTGATAATGGTTTACCCATTAGATACACTTGTAGTGAATGATCAATGAAGTATACTTGAGGTGTATACTGACTTATGTGTATGTAGTTTATCTACATATGTTTATGTACATGTTTTTAGACTAATCCCTATATCTTGCTGGGGGTTGTCCAAAATTAGAACTTGTGGATCTACGCAACACCATCTCTATTGACACATGAAGTCGGCGATGGGGGCAGTGTAAGTAACTCCTGACTGTGTCTGGATAAACCCCAATAGAAAACAACTACCACCACGCAGGATTTTGTGCTTTGACTTTGTAGCACAGTAAATTTATACATATTACCCTTCTCGGGTACAACCACATATACATTTCTACCTGTTTACGTGTGACATATGTACATGATAATACCACTTGGTGTACAACTAGCTTGTACTAAATTTGCTGAGGGTCAGAGACCATGCAATTGTAGGACAGAAAACTGACACAATTCAACCATAAATATCATGAAGAAGTTTTTTATGGAGCGTTCAATGGTTCTCACAAAAGGGAGTCTATAATGTCCTTCGCTCAAAATCACAAATATTAGGTGAACTGGACACAACTTTTAGAATCTCCAATACGGGAGTCTCTCGGCTAGGCCGGGCACAAAACTTACAATTCCAGTTTCTTCACTGTAAAATCTTCTTGACACCATGTGTCAGGCACTGGACTTAAACCGTTGCTGAACCTGGAACAAAACACAGTTAGTCCTACGACCATAAGGAACAATAAACATTGAACGGGATGTTCTCTTTCTTCCCAATCCCGACTGCTAGGAGGAGCCATCGGCTGACTAATGAAGCAAGCTCTTCGGGACTGGGCCCCTTGCAAGGGGTCGACGTGGGTATCCCAGGACACATGGGACAGGGTAGAATTTGAGATGGTAGGTTGGACATTCACTACCACCTGGACTGCAGCAGCTTGTGCCACAGAAGGATGATCAGTTGGTGCCGGCTCTTTGGGCCAAACCTACGCCACTGCAGGAGGGGGCCCTGGCACTTTTGTGGGTTCCCATGTTGGGGGCCACACCTCCGATGAGATAGGCCTGGGTGCACTGTGGATGAATTGGGTGCGCTGTCTTTTAGGGTGTTGTCTCTTTAAACTGGATAACTGCTGCAGAAGTGTCAGGGTAGTCCTCTCGGACGACGATCTCCTTGACATTTGGAGTGAAGAGTCCAAAGGGGTAATAGTCCCACTCTTCTGAAGGGAAGTATGCAAAGGGGATCTGAGTTGGACGGCTGGGCCTGGTAATAGCAGCAGCCCATTCCCCTCTCAGGCTCTTCACAGGGCAGTGGTGGATCCAGGGGAGGGGGGGCAACGGGGCAATTGCCCCCCCCCCCCCCCCCCCCCGAGATTGCTGCCCCCTAGAATGGTGGAGCCAAAGCTGTAAGCTTCCGCTCCACCATTCACAAACCTTGGCTGTCACAGAGCGAGCGTGCACACAGCGTGTCTGTGGAGTTATCGGGCACTTACTCGGCTTCTCTTCCCCCTGATTGGCAGCTTTCTACTGCTCTGCTTGGGTCATGTGACACCAAAACATCACATGACCCCAGCAAGCAGGAAGTGCCTGGATGATGCAGGAGCCCAGCAGTGTTCTAAGGCAGGTAAGGTAAACTACCGCCCACCATCCATGCCCACCCTTTTCCAGCATAATCCCTCCCCCCTTCCCAGCACAATCCCTGCTCACCCCCCCCCCCCCCCCCCCCCCACCCCTTTCTCACCAGAGGTGCCCCCAGCTTTTGCAAAACTACAACTCCTAGCATGCTGGGAGTTGTAGTTTTGCAACAGCTGGAGGGTTGGGAAACACTGACATAAATAAGTGTTTCCCAACCAAGGTATCTCCAAAGCAAAGCTACAGTGCTGTCCAGGCATGCTGGGAGTTGTAGTTTTGTAACAGCTGGAGGCACTCTGGTTGGGAAACACTGAGATAGGACATAGATCAGTGTTTCCTTAACAAGGTGCCTCCAGCTGTTCAAAACTACAACTCCCAACATGCTAAGTTTTGTAGTTTTGCAACAGCTGGAGTCCCCCTGGTTAGGAAACATTGATCTATGTCCTATATCAGGTGTACTCAACTGGCAGACCACGGTCCAGATCCGGACTGCGTCCCCCGGTCATTCAGACCATCCGCTGGATCTCCCCTTATTCATTTGTAGCTGTGTCTTTAAGACGCCAATACAAATGAATAGCCGCGGCCCGGAGCGAGGGAGCGATGTGTCCCTGCCCTGCGCTTCTCCTATGATGCAGGTAGCACCATTAGCTGCCTGCATCATCTGCTCTGGCCAGGCCTGACTAGAAGAGGCCAGAGCAGCGGAGCAGTGCGGGACCTGGGACGGCGATCCTAAGCTCTCAGGTAAAAATTTGTGTTCCCCCATCTGTGACTCTCCAGTTATTGTAGAACTACAGCTACCATGATGACCTTTTGTCTGTGCATGATGGGAGTTGTAGTTTTACAACAGATGGAGAGTTACAGTGGCAAAGTTCATATGGGGGCACAGTGGCATTAATTCTGGGGCACAGTGGCATCATTAATTTTGTGGAACACAGTGGCATCCCTAATTCTGTGGGTATAGTGGCATCCTTAATTCTGTGGGCACAGTTGCATCATAAATTCTGTGGGCACAGTGGCATCATAAATTCTGTGGTCACAGTGGCATCCTTAATTTTGTGGGACACAGTAGCATCCTTAATTCTGTGGGTATAGTGGCATCATAAATTCTGTGGGCACAGTGGCATCATAAATTCTGTGGGCACAGTGGCATCATAAATTCTGTGGTCACAGTGGCATCCTTAATTTTGTGGGACACAGTAGCATCCTTAATTCTGTGGGTATAGTGGCATCATAAATTCTGTGGGCACAGTGGCATCAGTTTTACAACAGATGGAGAGTTACAGTGGCAAAGTTCATATGGGGGCACAGTGGCATTAATTCTGGGGCACAGTGGCATCATTAATTTTGTGGAACACAGTGGCATCCCTAATTCTGTGGGTATAGTGGCATCCTTAATTCTGTGGGCACAGTTGCATCATAAATTCTGTGGGCACAGTGGCATCATAAATTCTGTGGTCACAGTGGCATCCTTAATTTTGTGGGACACAGTAGCATCCTTAATTCTGTGGGTATAGTGGCATCATAAATTCTGTGGGCACAGTGGCATCATAAATTCTGTGGGCACAGTGGCATCATAAATTCTGTGGTCGCAGTGGCATCCTTAATTTTGTGGGACACAGTGGCATCCTTAATTCTGTAGGCACAGTGGCATCATTACTTCTGGAGGCACAGTGGCATCATCATTTCTGTGGGTACTGTGGCATAATTAATTCTGTGGTCACAGTGGCATCATTAATTCTGGGGATAGAGTTGTGTCATTAATTCTGTGGGTACAGTGGCATCATTAATTCTGTGGGTACAGTGGCATCACTTATTCGCTGATCACAGTGGCATCACTTATTCTGTGGTCCCAGTGGCATCATTAATTCTGTAGGCACAGTGGCATCATTAATTCTGTGGGGCACAGTGGCATCATTAATTCTGGGGATACAGTTGTGTCATTATTTCTGTGGGACAAAGTGGCATCATTAATTCTGTGGGACACAGTGGCATCATTAATTCTGTGGGTACAGTGGCATCATTAATTCTGTGGGTACAGTGGCATCATTAATTCTGTGGTCACAGTGGCATCATTAATTCTGTGGTCACTGGCATCATTAATTCTGGGGTCACAGTGGCATCATTCATTCTACATGCACAGTGGCTTCATTTCATTGTTTTAGTCAGCCTTAGAGCATAGCATCTGCAAGTAATGTTGCAGGGGAATAGTGTGTGGCAGTAATATAACAGGGGCCCAGTGAGTGGCAGAATTATTTTCAGGGGCACAGTGAATGGCAGTATTATTTTAAGGGGCACAGTGGGTAGCAGTAATATACCAGGGGCACAGTGGGTGGCAGGTTTATATTCAGGGCAAAGTATGTGGTAGTATATTCAGGGATACAGTGTGTGGCAGTAGTATATTCAGGGGTACAGTGTGTGCCAGTATTCGGGGGTACAGTGTGTGGCAGTATTATATTCAGGGGCCCAGTGTGTGGCAGTAATATACCAGAGTCACAGTGTGTGGCAGTATTATATTCAGGGGCCCAGTGTGTGGCAGTAATATATTCAGGGGGTACAGTGGGTGGCAATATTATATTCAGAGGGTACAGTGTGTTGTTTGTTCAGGGGATACAGTGTGTCAGAATTATATTCAGAAGGTATGTGCCAGTATTATATTCGAAGAATACAGTGTCTGGCAGGTTTATAATTATTATTTTCATATAGAGGATCAGAATCGTAGTGAGGAGCTATCTGGGCGTCAAGTTCTGCAAAGATTTAGCTGGAACAAGTCCCGGTGGTATGTACATCTGAATTAGATAAGAGAAGACTATAGAGAAGACGTCACCTGTAGTCACTGATATCATTCCGTATCCTCCTGTGTGTGTCCCATCAGAGCTGGAGTCACTTGTAAGTTCTGCAGTAATGATGGGTAAAACAACAACTCCCAGCATCCCCTTACCACTACTTAGGTCATACTGGGAGCTGTAGTTTTAAATGGTAAAAACCTCTTTAGCACTTTTCCATTCTGTGGCAATTGGTATATTTGATTATTATTCTGACATATGAACATGGCCTAAGTCTTAAACAAGGTTAGGACTGTATGATACATTTAATAATATTGTAAGTTCCGTAATCTTATTTTCTGTCCGCCAACACAAAATACTCTAATAGTGCCCCTCCCGAGACTCGACTCTGGATCCGCCCCTGTCACAGGGGTGTACTCAACGATTTCCCCAGGTTTTAGAGAGTGCTTTTCAGGAGGCAGATAGTGTCTTTGCACCGCCCTCCGGTTCACAAAGAGGGTGCCTCCGTGGTGACAGTCCATTATAGTGCCGCAGCCCCTGATGCGGTCAAACTTGATGACTGTAGCTCTCCTGCGCTCAAGGGGAGGCTCGCCTTCCTTAGGTTGCTCGAGCCTGCGAATGTAGTATGACTCTAGCTGTTTGGTATCTTGCTGCTGCCGTTCCCTCTCCTCAAACGATAGCCGCCTCGGCCCGTAGCGCTCTAGCCTCTCCGCCCTCATCTGCTCTAGTATGGCAGCCACTTCGGCATCTCTTTGGGCTTTTTCTGACCGGGCCGGAGGAATGGGAGGCAGGGATTTCCCAGGCAATGGAAGGATATTTTCCCACTTATACTTGATGATGGCTGGCTCATCCCCGAACAACCATCTAGGGAGCGGGGGTGATGGTGGGCGCTCGGCCGACTGAGGGGCTGACTGGTCTTGGGCGGCCGTGGCCTGTGGAGGTGGTGGGACCTTTGCCTCGGGGCTGGCTTCGGGGCTATTAGAAGAGGGAGTGGAGAAATCAGCTTCCGCTGGGGTACTCAATCCCGACTCCGTCGGGATTTCTGCCCACGGGCCCCAGGTGCGGTGATGGGGCGACAACCTCACAGGCGACGGGTCTCTGGAACTCCCGAGCGGCGTTGCGGCCCACTCGCCGTCATCCTCCGGCAACGGCACTTGGCAGTAGGCCTCGTTGGCCCCGAGGGACAGTCGCTGCAACTTCTCCGCCAGCTCCCGGAACATCTCCGATGCCGCCGTGGCAATCTTCCGACCCTCGGACTCCATCCTGGAACTCTCAGCACACATGTCGCTCTTGGTCTCCGCCATCTTTGCTCTCCTCTGTAGTACTTCCTGCAGACTGAAGAGGCCGCTGTATGCCTCCCCTTTTATGAAGGTCTCCACCAAAATGGCCGCCAGGCGGAAGTGCGTCATCAGCTGCGCCTGGGACCGGAAGTTGCACAGCAGCGTATCCTCTTCATCCAACCCCTTGGCAACAGGGGCTGGACTTCTTCCGTTCCACTTGGCTCTGGACACAACCACACTATTTCCCTGCCCAGGGGCGGGGCGAAGACTTCGGCGGGAGTCCTTGGCGCTCTTTTCCAGAAGCTCTTTAACTCTTTCAGGTACTGGGAAGTTTTTGGCGCGAAGCATCATTTCTGTCTTTCCTTTACACATGGCGGTTCTTTGACTTTAGAGAACACTTCTCGTGACTAATAATGCAATAAACTTCACCTTCCCCACCACTTGTATTTGCACCTCGGCAGACAATTTGTTTTCTATGACACAGTCCCGTACACAGTTCAGACTTGGGGGAAGGACTTGATTTAGTGCCTGAATAGTTAAGGCGTACACCTGAATCCTGTTCGTGATGCCAAAAACGTGTGGTAACCACGAGTGAAACCCGCGACCGCCACTACGCTGGGGTTAGCTACTTGGTTCTTGGTGGGGTGGGGGGGTTTATGAACCCAGGGTCAGATGGTATTAACCCTTAATGTCGCGTGACGCCACTGTAGTCTTGGTATCTCCTGGGGTACTACAGGTCCGGGGAACTCCGTCTCCCCACAGGCTAGCAAGGAAAGAATTGACTCCACACTAGGTTGCAGTTTAACGGAGGCTTTACTAACTTGAAGATAGGTGGTACAATCTCCACAGCGCTCAACCAAAGTCTCCCAAAGGTTTAACAGACAGTCTCTAGAGGACCACACAGCTTGCAGTGCCTGGACTTGATATTGCATATATGCTTGGCTCTTACGGCCGGACTAGGAGTTTTAGCTATATTAGGCTTGAGATTAAAGTAACTTACTGAAGTGTCGGTAGATTTGTGGCTTTTCGCCGGAAGATAAAGAATTGTCCTTTAGGAATTCTCTGATCAAAGCTGAAGTAAAGGCTTAATATTAGTTGGGGTTACTTCATGCTTTTCTTATCTCTCTCTCTCATCTTTGCTCTCACTCCTCTGCGGATTCTTCACTCTGAACTCCACTCTGTGCTCTCTGAACTGAATGAATTGCTTTACTCCTCCTCTATTCCTCTCACAGGAAATGCCACCCTTTATAAGGGAAGGCTGAACTAAAGCCCATTGGCCAGGCAGCTGTGGATCATAGAGTTGTCTGTATCCCCTTTAGGATTTACAATAAAGTTACATACAAGTAATAACATAATATAACACCTGTGGCTGTGTGGCAAGAAAGGGTGTATTTCCTTGGCTCGCCCCTGCAGAAGCTCTCACCTGCTTCTTAAGTAATGAGGCAGGAGGGAAGGGGAGGTGTGTATATGAGATGGAGACTCAGTCTAATGTGGGCTCTTCCTAGGAGACAGCATGTGGGCTGTAGGGAAGAGAACAGAGCCTGCTGAGGAGTACACAGCCCGAGCTATGAGGGGCTCAAAGAGAGTGACATTGTGAGTAGAAGGTTGCAGGGGACATATGTTTAACCGGCTGAGGGAAGCTCAGCGGTTGTTAGTCAGGACAAGCTGATCTGTTTAGTCAGTGACCAGACGGTCTAGGATTTTGTATTGTTCCTGCTTTTTGTTTATTTCTTTCCCTGCAAACCTGTCTAATAAAACTGGCAAGGTGCCAGATTTGCATTATAAAGCGTTTGTTTGCTGGTTTATTGAGAAGAAACGCATCCTGTGGCGTAGTCCAGGACGATCCCAGAGCTAATCCCCAAGACGGATCGTCACACACCTTACACAAATGTTCAGTCTAGCCCTCAGTCCTCCACTCTCACATACCCTGACTAAGCCTGAGGTTGCTAGGCAACATACTTAAAGCTACAGACACCTAATAACGGATTGCTAAATTATAACAGTGCAAATACAGATTAGAATTGGTTGAGTCCCTGGCAGGGGAGCCCCCAGGACACTGGAGGTCTCAATCTGACAGGGGCCTAAAATACTACAGAGGAAGTTCTTTTCTTTTAGAATTTTCCTTTCTGTCTGACCACAGTGCTCTCTGCTGACACCTCTGTCCATGTCAGGAACTGTCTGGAGCAGAAGCATATTCCAATAGCAAACCTATCCTGCTCTGGACAGTTCCTGACATGGACAGATGTGTCAGCAGAGAGCACTGTGGTCAGACAGAAAGGAAATTCTAAAAGAAAAGAGATACCTCTAGAGCATACAGCAGTTTATAAGTACTGGAAGGATAAGATTTTTAAATGGGAAGTAATTACAAATCTGTTAAACTTTCTGGCACCAGTTGATTTAAAAAAAAATCTAGTTTTCCACTGGAGTACCACTTTAACCTCTTAAGGACCCCGCATCATATCGCGGCGGGCCCGGCGTCTATAGTGAAGTCGGAACCCGCCTCTAACAGCGCAGTGGGCGCGCGCTATTAACCCTTTAGCCACTCAAAGCTGAGGCCGCGCAGCTAAAAACGAAAGTAAAAGTGCCGGCTAGCTCAGGGAGCTGTTCGGGATCATCGCGGTATAATGTCGGCATCCCGAACAGCTGTAGCACAGGAGGAGGTCTTCTTACCTTCTCCTGTGCTGTCCGATCGCCGAATGAATGCTTCAAGCCTGAGATCCAGGCTTGAGCATCCAATCGCCGAAAACACTGATTGATCCATTCCTATGGAGATGGATCAATCAGTGGTAAAGATCAGTTAATGCAATGTTATAGCCCGCCCTGTAGGAGCTATAATATTGCATAAGAAAAGTGTAAAAAAAAAAAAATCATTAACCCTTTCAATTATCCCTTCCCCTAATAAAAGTTTGAATCACCCGGCATTTCCAAGAATAAAAAAAACAGTGTAAATAAAAATAAACATATGTGGTATCATCGCGTGCGGAAATGTCCGAATTATAAAAATATACTGCTTTTTAAACCGCACATTCAATGGCGTATGCGCAAAAAAATTCCAAAGTCCAAAATAGCGCATTTTTGATCACTTTTTATACCACAAAAAAGTGAATAAAAAGTGATCAATAAGTCTGATCAGAACAAAAATGATACAGCTAAAAACTTCAGATCACGGCGCAAAAAAAATAGCTCTCATAGCACCCTGAACACAGAAAAATAAAAAAGTTATAGGGGTCAGAAGATGACCATTTTAAACGTATAAATGTTCCTGCATGTAGTCAGGATTTTTTTCTGAAGTGATACAAAATCAAACCTATACAAGTAGGGTATCATTTTAACCGTATGGACCTACAGAATAAAGATAAGGTGTAATTTTTGCCAAAAAATGTACTGCGTAAAAACGGAAGCCCCCAAAACGTACAAAATAGAGGTTTTTTTCATCAATTTTGTCGCACATTGATTTTTTTTCCCGTTTCAACGTAGATGTTTGGGTAAAATGACTAATGTCATTACAAAGAAGAATTAGTGACGCAAAAAATAAGCCATCATATAGAATTTTAGGTAAAAATTTTAGAGTTAGGATTTTTTTAAGTTAAGGAGGAAAAATTGAAAATGAAAAAACGGAAAAAGCCCGGGTCCTTAAGGGGTTAATGGAATGAGTAACCTCGTCTTTACAGAGAATTGCAGTGACCATACAGTGTGAGAAGAAATGGTAAAATATTGTCAGAAGGTTCCTCAGTAAGATTGTAAGAAAGCTCGGCTAACATCTTAAAGGTGTACTCCGGCCCTGAGACATCTTATACCCTATCCAAAGGATAGGGGATATGATGTCTCCCCATGGGGGTCCCGCCGCTGGGGACCCCCGCAATCTTGTATTCGCCACCCACCTGTTTGAGCTGCACACAGCGGTGCCAGCTCACAAACAGCCGGGTGGCGACCACGGGCCAGAGTATGAAGACCACCCCCCCCCCCCCCGCCTCCGTGTGATGTCACCCCCCCGCCCCCCGTATGCAAGTCTATGGAATGGGGGGGTAGAGGAGTGTACATCGGTGACAGAGGGGGGATGGCCAAGGTGGACATGGATGACAGGAGGGACAGAGGGGTGATTAGGGTGGAGGGACAATGGTGACAGATGTAGACTGGGGGGTGGTCAGAGGGGTGGATGGGGGGGGGGACATGTGTTGCAGAGGAATGGACAGAGGTGGCCAAGGTGGACATGGATGACAGGATGGTGGACACGGGAGATATGGGGGTGAACAGGGATAACGGGGGAGGACAAGGATGACAAGGGGGATAAAAGAGGGGTGACAAAGGGATAGAGGGGTGAATAGGGGGGTGGACATGTGTTACAGGGGGGTGGACAGGGAGGGGTTGACATGGGTGACAGGGATAGACAGGGGGTGGACATGGATGACAGGGGTGAGGGGGGGGGTGGACGGGGTTAAGAAGGGGTAACAGAGGGTACGAAAGGGTACAGTACCTTTTGCCATTTTTCTTCACTACACTGGCACAGTAATCAGGCGCAGCTTCCACCTTCCTCCCCTCTCCGGCAGGGCAGCGACTCAGGGCTCCGACAGGGCACTCACTCACTGGGACGCTGGGGGGGGGGAGGGGGACGCTGGGGCACGGGTCATTACACCGGCACGGTAATCCGGCAGAGCACCGCCAGTGCACTCACTCACTGGGCCGCTGGGGGGGAGGGGGATGCTGGGGCACGGGTCACTACACCGGCACGGTAATCCGGTAGAGCACCGCCAGTGCACTCACTCACTGGGACGCTGGGGGTGGGAGGGGGGTGGACGCTGGGGCACGGGTCATTACACCGGCACGGTAATCCGGCAGAGCACCGCCAGTGCACTCACTCACTGGGCCGCTGGGGGGGGGAGGGGGATGCTGGGGCACGGGGCACTACACCGGCAAGGTAATCCGGCAGAGCACCGCCAGTGCACTCACTCACTGGGCCGCAGGGTGAGAGGAATGCAGGGGGTTGCGATATGTGTGCACGCACAGCAAAGCGCACACATACTTCCCTCCCCCCCTGCGGCGCCATAAATTTCAGACGCGCAGGCCAGGCTGGTGAATAAAAAAATAAAATATTTGCCGTCAAAATCCCGCGGCACCCCAGTTGGAAATCACTGCTCTAGATAGTCTGTATACGATATCCGAACCAAAGTAGCTTATGTTGTAACAAGTTACTTCCTACTCAATTGTATTGTTCTACTATAGTCAATTAACTAATAAGCTTGTAATGCTTTCTTACTAATGATATCTAATTGATATTCATTTATATATATCATTGTGTTTGTGAGGCTTCTTCCACCCTACAAAATTCTCAGTTTTTAAACATCCGTTCGAAGTTCCGTCTGAAAATCAGCTGAAAACGTCAGTTACAAAATCCTATACTGTCGTTAGAAAATCCCTTCATAGTCTATGGGGTTTTTCTAATAGCCGTTTTAACCCGTTATAGCCCGTTATTAATAACGGCCGTTATTTTGTGATGGAAGATAGTAACGGGAGAAATAGTTCATGAACCTGCATATCTTTATAATACCTGTCAGGGCCGCAGGCTGGGCCGTCCTCCTGCCCTGTACAGTAACACGGGCCGGACTGGCCTATTTGTCAACCAGGAAATATCCCATTTCAGCCGCTTACCCTGTGGGCCAGGCTGGATAAGAGCAAGCACCGCTACGCGCGTAATGACGCTCGGTCACGTCACGCTCCCAGAACTCAAGGGCCTACGTTCTGACGCCGGCCCTAGGTATTCTGAGAGTGTGACGTGACCGAGCATCATTACGCGTGTAGCTGTGCTTGCTCTTATCTAGGGGAAGGTGCTGCCCTGAATCCCCGGCAACTAAAAAGGTACCAGCCGGGGGTGGGGGTTGTCTAATCAGGGGGTTCTACCTACCTACTGGGGGGGGGGGTCTAATCTGGGGGTACAAACTGCCCACTGGGGAGTTCATCTGGGGGGACTACCTGCCTACTTGTGGGTTAATCTGGTGGTACTACCTGCCTACTGCGGGAGGGGGGGGTGTTAATCTGGGGGTACTACCTGTCTACTGGGGGGGGTCTAATCTGAGGGTACTACCTGTCTACTGGGGGAGGGGTCTAATTTGGGGGTACTACCTGTCTACTGGGGGGGTGTAATTTGGGGCTACTACCTGTCTAATGGGGGGGTCTAATTTGGGGGTACTACCTGCCTAATGATACATTTTCATAATTTTTCATAATTAATATTTTTATGACCATATTTCATAATTTTAACCCCTTAAGGACCGAGGTGATTTTGGCCTTAACCTCTTCAGGACATAGGGCATATGGATACGCCCTGCATCCCGAGTCCTTAAGGACCGAGGGCGTATCCATACGCCCGTGGGAATTCCGGCCCCCACCGCTAGCCGGTTGGGGACCGGAGACGGATGCCTGCTGAAATCGTTCAGCAGGCATCCCGGCATATCGCCCAGGGGGGTCATTATGCCCCCCCATGTCGGCGATCGCCGCAGATCGCTGGACAATTCAGTCCAGCGATCTGCGGCGATTCCGGGTCAATCGGGTCTCCAGTGACCCGATGACCCGGAATTACTGGCTGTTCGGGGCCGTCTCTGACGGCCCCGAACAGCCAGAGCCTGCAGGGGTGAGGTGGCACTGGTGCCACCTCACGATCGCCCTGATTCGTCGGCCGGATTACCGGCCGACCAATCAGGGCGCCTGCTGCGGGTGTCACTCCCGCACCCGCTCCGCCCCTCTTCTGGAGGACGTGAGCGGGTGCGGGACAGGCACCCCGGGTGCTGGGGACCCCGATCCCCGGCGTTAATGTTGGGATCGTGGCCCCAGGAGCAGCGGCGGCGGCGGGACTGACCTGCAGCGTCTGGATCGTTGGAGGTGAGTGACAGCCTCCTGCTGTTGCTTAGCAACAGCTCCCAGCCTGCAAAAAGGGCATGCTGGGAGCTGTAGTTATGCAACAGCAGGAGGCAGACCACCACAACTCCCAGCATTCCCTTATGGGCATGCTGGGACTTATGGTTTTGCAACAGCTGGAGGCACATTCTTTCTATGGAAAAGTGTACCTTCAGCTGTTGTATAACTACAACTCCCAGCTTGCACAAACAGCTAAAGTGCATGCTGGGAGTTGTAGTGGTGCATCTGCTGGTTGCATAACTACAACTCCCAGCATGCCCGTTGGCTGTCGGTGACTGCTGAGAGTTGTAGTTTTGCAACAGCTGAAGGCACACTGGTTGGGAAACTCAGAGTTTTTTTTTACCTAACTCAGTGTTTCACGACCGGTGTGCCTCCAGCTGTTGCAAACTACAACTCTCAGCAGCCACCGTACACCATGCACCGTACATGCTGGGAGTTGTAGTTTTGCAACAGCTGGAGGCACACTGGTTGTGAAACACTGAGTTAGGTCACAAACTCAGTGATACATAACCAGTGTGCCTACAGTTGTTGCAAAACTGCAACTCTCAGCAGTCACCAACAGCCAACGGGCATGCTGGGAGTTGTAGTTATGCAACAGCTGGATGTCTCCCCAATGTGAACGTACAGGGTACACTCACATGGGCGGAGGATTACAGTAAGTATCTGGCTGCAAATTTGAGCTGCCGCAAACTTTCTGCTGCAGCTCAAATTGCCAGCGAGAAACTACTGTGAACCCCCGCCCGTGCGACTGTACCCTAAAAACACTACACTACACTAACACAAAAAATAAAATAAAAAGTAAAAAACACTACATATACACATACCCCTACACATCCCCCCTCCCCAATAAAAATGAAAAACGTCTGGTACGCCACTGTTTCCAGAACGGAGCCTCCAGCTGTTGCAAAACAACTACCAGTATTGTCGGACAGCCGTTGACTGTCCAGGCATGCTGGGAGTTTTGCAACAGCTGGAGGCACCCTGTTTGGGAATCACTGGCGTAGAATACCCCTATGTCCACCCCTATGCAATCCCTAATTTAGGCCTCAAATGCGCATGGCGCTCTCACTTTGGAGGCCTGTCGTATTTCAAGGCAACAGTTTAGGGTCACATATGGGGTATCGCCGTACTCGGGAGAAATTGTGTTACAAATTTTGGGGGGTATTTTCTGCTTTTACCCTTTTTAAAAATGTAACATTTTTGGGAAAACAAGCATTTTAGGTAAAAAAAAAATTTTTTTTTTACATATGCAAAAGTTGTGAAACACCAGTGGGGTATAAAGGTTCACTTAACCCCTTGTTATGTTCCCCGAGGGGTCTAGTTTCCAAAATGGTATGCCATGTGTTTTTTTTTTTTGCTGTCCTGGCACCATAGGGGCTTCCTAAATGCGGCATGCCCACAGAGAAAAATTTGCGTTCAAAAAGCCAAATGTGACTCCTTCTCTTCCGAGACCTGTAGTGCGCCAGCAGAGCACTTTTCACCCCCATATGGGGTGTTTTCTGAATCGGGAGAAATTGGGCTTCAAACTTTTAGGGGTATTTTCTGCTATTACCCTTTTTAAAAATAAAAATTTTTGGGGAAAACAAGCATTTTAGGTAAAATTTTTTATTTTTTTTTTACATTTGCAAAAGTCGTGAAACACCTGTGGGGTATTAAGGTTCACTTTATCCCATGTTACATTCCCCGAGGGGTCTAGTTTCCAAAATGGTATGCCATGTGTTTTTTTTTTGCTGTTCTGGCACCATAAGGGCTTCCTAAAGGTAACATGCCCCCCAAAAACCATTTCAGAAAAACGTACTCTCCAAAATCCCCTTGTCGCTCCTTCCATTCTGAGCCCTCTACTGCGCCCGCCGAACACTTAGACATATGAGGTATGTGCTTACTCGAGAGAAATTGGGCTACAAATACAAGTAAACATTTTGTCCTTTTACCCCTTGTAAAAATTCAAAAATTGGGTCTACAAGAACATGTGAGTGTAAAAAATGAAGATTGTGAATTTTCTCCTTCACTTTGCTGCTATTCGTGTGAAACACCTAAAGGGTTAAAACGCTGACTGAATGTCATTTTGAATACTTTGGGGGGTGTAGTTTTTATAATGGGGTCATTTATGGGGTATTTCTAATATGAAGACCCTTCAAATCCACTTCAAACCTGAACTGGTCCCTGAAAAATACTGAGTTTGAAAATTTTGTGAAAAATCGGAAAATTGCTGCTGACCGTTGAAGCCCTCTGGTGTCTTCCAAAAGTAAAAACATGTCAATTTTATGATGCAAACATAAAGTAGACATATTGTATATGTGAACCAAAAAAAAATGTATTCGTAATATCCATTTTCCTTACAAGCAGAGAGCTTCAAAGTTAGAAAAATGCAAAATTTTCAAATTTTTCATCAAATTTACGGATTTTTCACCAAGAAAGGATGCAAGTATGGACAAAAATTTACCACTATGTTAAAGTAGAATATGTCACGAAAAAACAATCTCGGAATCAGAATGATAACTAAAAGCATTCCAGAGTTATTAATGTTTAAAGTGACAGTGGTCAGATGTGCAAAAAACGCTCCGGTCCTTGAGGCCAAAATGGGCTCCGTCCTGAAGGGGTTAAGGACCAGAGCATTTTTTGCAGATCTGACCACTGTCACTTTAACCCCTTAAGGACTCAGCATTTTTCCGTTTTTGCATTTTCATTTTTTCCTCATCACCTTCTAAAAATCATAACACTTTCAATTTTGCACCTATTCAATTTTTTGTGCCACCAATTCTACTATGCAGTGACATTAGTTATGTTACCAAAAAATCCACGGCGAAACGGCGAAATCATTGTGCGACAAAATTGAAGAAAAAATTTCCTTTTGTAAATTTTGGGGGCTTCCGTTTCTACGCAGTGCATTTTTTGGTAAAAATAACACATCATTTTTATTCTGTAGGTCCATACGGTTAAAATGATACCCTACTTATATAGGTTGGATATTGTATTACTTCGGAAAAAAATCATAACTACATCATGCAGGAAAATTTATATGTTAAAAATTCTCATCTTCTAACCCCTATAACTTTTTTAGTTTTCTGCATACAGGCCGGTATGAGGACTCATTTTTTGCGCCGTGTTCTGAAGTTTTTATCGGTACCATGTTTGTATTCATTTTTTCATGATATAAGAAGTGACCAAAAATACACTATTTTGGACTTTGGAATATTTTTTGCGTGTAAGCCATTGAACGAGCGATTTAATTAACAATATATTTTTATAGTTCGGACATTTTCGCACGCAGCGATACCACATATGTTTATTTCGTTTTTTTTTATGGGAAAAGGGGTCAAACTTTTATTAGGGAAGGAGTTAAAGGGGTACTCTGGTGAAAACCTTTTTTCTTTTAAATCAACTGGTGGCAGAAAGTTAAACATATTTGTAAATTACTACTTTTAAATTTTTTTTAATCCTTCCTGTACTTCCTGATGACATCACGAGCACAGTTCTCTCTGCTGACGTTATTATAATAATAATAACACTTTATTTATTGTTGTCCTTAGTGGGATTTGAATCCAAGTCTCCAGCACTGCAAGGCAGCATGGTTGCTAAAACGGACACAGATGTCAGCAGAGAGCACTGTCTTCATGATGTCATCAGTGTTCCAAAAAAAGGAATTTCCTCTGTAGCATTCAGCAGCTAATAAGTACTGGAAGGATTAAGATTTTTTTAATAGAAGTAATTTACAAATATGTTTAACTTTCTGCCACCAGTTGATTTAAAAGAAAAAAGGTTTTCACCGGAGTACCCCTTTTAAATGACCTTTGTTAACTTCTTTTTTTCACTTTTTTTTTTTTACAGTGTTATAGCTCCCATAGGGACCTATAACAATGCACACACTGATCTCCTATGCAGATCCCTGCAAAGCCATAGCTTTGCACGGATCAGTCAGATAGGGGCTCGATTGCTCAAGCCTGTAGCTCAGGCTTGGAGCAATCAATCGACGATCGGACGCCGCGGAGAGAGGTAAGGAGACCTCCGCCTGCGTCCCAGCTGATCGGAACATAGCAATTTTATCGCGATGTCCCGATCAGCCCTAGTGTGCTGCCGGGAAGCGTTTACTTTCATTTTCAGACGCGGCTTCAATTTTGATCGCCGCGTCTGAAGGGTTAACAGCGTGTGGCACAACGATCGATGCTGCGCGCTGTTAGCCCAGGGTCCCGGCTATGATTAGCAGCCGGGACCGACACGGTGTGACCCCGTTTTTCACACCGGGCTACGCCCTGAGTCCTTAAGAGGTTAAGCATTAATTACTCTGGGATGCTTGTACTTATGAATTTGATTCAGAGATTGTTTTTTCGTGACAAATTCAACTTTATCCTAGTTGTAAATTTTTGTCGATTCTTGCATCATTTCTTTGTGAAAAATTCAAAAATTTTATGAAAAATTAGAAAAGTTTGCATTTTTCTAACTTTGAAGCTCTCTGCTTGTAAGGAAAATAGGCATCTCAAATAAATTATATATTGATTCACATATACAATATGTCTACTTTATGTTTGCATCATACGGGAGATATCTTTATATTATTATATTATATACAATATATTATGTTTTCATCATAAAGTTGACATGTTTTTACTTTGGAAGACATGAGACGGCTTCAGAGTTCAGCATCAATTTTCCAGTTTTTCACAAAATTTTCAAAATCGGAATTTTTCACAGACCATGTCAGTTTTGAAGTGGATATGAAGGGTCTTCATATTAGAAATACCCCACAAATGACCCCATTATAAAAACTGCACCCCTCTAAGTATTCAAAATGACATTCAGAATGTTTGTTTACCCTTTAGGTGTTTCACAGGAATAGCAGCAAAGTGAAGGAGAAAATTCAAAATCTCAATTTTTTACACTAACCTGTTCTTGTAGACCCAGTGTTTGAATTTTGACAAGGGGTAAAAGGAGAGAAATCCCCCCAAATGTGTAACCCAATTTCTCTCGAGTAAGGAAATACCTCATATGTGTATGTCAAGTGTTCGGAGGGCGCAGTAGAGGGCTCAGAAGGGAAGGAGCGACAATGGGTTTTTGCAGAGTGAGTTTTTCTGAAAGGATTTTTGGGGGGCATGTCACATTTAGGAAGCCCCTATGGTGCCAGAACAGCTGAAAAGCCCCCACATGGCATACTATTTTGGAAACTACACCCCTCAAGGTACATAATAAGGGCAGGGGTTTATGTAACAAGGGCAGGGGTTTACAGCAAGGAAACTTGCTGTAAACACCTGCCCATGTGAATGTACATTCACATGGGGGACGGGCAAAACTACAACTCCCAGCATGCCCTTTGGCTGTCCGATCATGCTGGGGGTTGTAGTTATGCAACAGCTGGAGGCACACTGGTTGCAAAACACAGTTTGTTACTTAACTCAGTGTTTCGCAACCCATGTGTCTCCAGCTGTTGCTAAACTACAACTCCCAGCATGCATGGTCTGTCAGTGCATGCTGGGAGTTATAGTTTTGCAACAGCTGGAGGCAAACAGGTTGGGAAACACTGAGTTAGGAAACAGACAATGCTTCCCAACTAGTGTGCCTCCAGTTGTTGCAAAACTACAACTCCAAGCATGCCCAGACAGTCTAGGCATGCTGAAAGTTGTAGTTCTGTAACATCTGGAAGAGCACAGATTGGAGACCAGTGCACAGTGGTCTCCAAACTGTGGCCCTCCAGATGTTGCAAAACTACAACTCCCAGCATGCCCAGACAGCCAAAGGCTGGGCATGCTGTGAGTTGTAGTTTTAAAACTCCTAGAAGCAACAGTGAAGATCACATTACAGCGATCTTCACTGCTGCATCTGATGCCACAGCTGCCTCCTCCACTTGTGCCTGCCGCCGGTCCCAGGTATGTGCCGTGGGCCACCCCATCACCCCCCCCCCCCACAGCACTCATCATCCCCCGCTCTGCCTGACTTCTAGGAACGGGCAGACTGAGGGAAATGAACTTTAAACCCCCCCCCAGTCAGCTGAGACACCCACCCCCCAGTCAGCTGACACACTGTGATTGGTCCACAGGGACCAATCACAGGGATTGCTGACTAGGACCATCCACAGATGGTCCTGGGGGAGGCTTGCAGAAGTTGTCTCCTGCTGGTAACAGCGGGACTTCTGCCAGCTAACCCATGCGATGCCGCGCATCGCCGGGTTAACTGAATGCCTTTTATAAACGGCGGAATGCGCAAAGGACCTGCCCAATCGGCCGTTTATATAAGGCATTCTGTGGGAAGGGGTTAGTTGAGTTATTACCGTACGACAAAGTGCTCCACCAATCAGAGGCTGAGCAGTGCTATTGGCTGTCTGAGCATGCTGGGAGTTGTAGTTATGTGAAACCATATTCAACTGCGGCTCTTCATACATTTGGGGCACCTTACTCCGAGATATTTTTGTTTCTCACTGACATATAAAACACTGATTTATAATAAAATTCCCTACTTTGTCTATTATAACAATAATTACAACTATTGGAATATTTGTCTAATAAAAATGTTTATTCATCTTTTCCAGTGTTCATACATACAGGTTGGTGGTGAATACCCATAGTATACTGGCGATGATGGTAATGACACCTTTAATCTCGGGGATATTGACAATTAGGATGGCAACGGTGACCCGTCCCAGGAACTGTCTGACCGAGTTAATATAGTCCATCGGTCCGGTGATGCTGGTCACTATCCCCCTTGGCATAACCCACGTCAGAAGCTGGAGTGTGATGGCGATCCAGGTGAGCCTGTCACTGAAGAAGCCGATCCAGCTGATGGCGGTGGGGTTACAGATCACGTAAAGAAGCTCTATAGTGCTGTTGGTGGTAATCCAGGTCACAAACTCATTGACTGGGTTCATCCAGGCAAGCAGGGAGCTGCTGGTGATGGTGGGGATCCAGAAGATCAAGTCAGTGGTGGTGTCTATCCAGGACAGCAGGTCACTGATGATAGTAGCAAACGAGATCAGGTCGTCAACAGCATCTATGAACCGGTCCAGCAGGTTGTTATCGATGGGAATATAGCATAGCAGGCAGATGATCATGTCACCATAAGTGCTGATCCAGCCAAGATAGTTTTTGATGATGGCCGCCCCGCTCTGCAGGTTGTTGGTAATGGAATCCCAGTTGATCGCGTCGTTGCTGGCAGTGGTGTCATTACTCCCCAGGACAGGGGTGATCTTTCTGATCCTGGTCCTGGTCCAGATGGGACACTTCATGTCGCTGCTGGCAGAGGTTTGATTACTCACCAGGACAGGGGTGATCTTTCTGATCCTGGTCCTCGTCCAGATGGGACACTTCATGTCGCTGCTGGTAGTATTCAAGCTGGGCAGATCTCTGATGGTATCGTTCTGCCCTTGCAGGTGGCTGGAGGTGATATTCCGGCTCGGTTGGTTGCTGGTGATTTCAAACCAGAAACTCGGGCCGGTGGTGAAGAGGGAACCCAGGAGGATGGTAACTGTCCAGCACATGCTACAGGCCAAATTGACCTCATCCCTGCTGATGTGGTCCCCTCGAATCATGATAAAATAAAATAAAAAGCGCAAGGAAACAATATAGAAACACTAGTGCTCGCTAGATTGCAGTCCTCAGAGTAAGGCCTCTGGGGCTCTGCACCTCTTTTTCCAGCTATCACCATTTGTGAAGTCACATGTGTGATGTCATACGGAATGTCACTGCTCTGAGGACAGGTGTAAACATGGACATTTACATCCATTTGTTTTATAGGGTGAAATAAGCTTTTTATTATTAAATAAAGGTATAGAAAACTCGGGGTATAGGGTGTTTTTTTTTTGGGGGGGGGGGTGACTTTAAACGGAGGACTGGGTATTTGGGTGGGAACGAACATCACTTTATAACATAGACAAACAAATATAACATAATATACAAATATAAATACAAATATTAATAAAATTCTGACAAAGTCCAACGTTATCTACAGATTTGGGTAGTCTGGCAGGAGGATTCCTCATTTTTGAGAATAGGAGGAGGAGGAAAGTGATGGTGGGGGAAGAATACACAGCTCCCGAATTGATCAGAACACTACAGCTCTGCTTCATTGGGAGTAGTCACCAGCACCCCAACCACCATGTTTCTTTTTTTCCCCTATATATTGCAACTTATTCCTTCTGCATATATACCTACAAACGCCAAAAGCGTAACCCCGACACCAAATAAAGTACAAATCGATGTATGAAAATGTATATTTTTTTTATTAATAAAAGAACATGATTCTAAAAATGTACATAATAGACTAAATAAAATAAATATATATCAATATATGTTAAAACATTTGGCTGCAAATAATGGCTACAGGTTCGGAATTTATATAATAGTGACCCAATAGAAAAGGAATAACACACCTGTCCAAATAGTAAGCCGCTGGGTCGGAAGTGACGTTGGACACCGCGGCACTCGTGTGATGGAGCACGCAACGCGCATTCACATTATAGAGTGGGTTCGGCAACGAAAACATGGCCACAGTCACTCATACTGCGCATGCGTGCACAAAAAAATTCTAGGGGGAAAGACAGATCGCTGCTAATGGAGGGATATACAAAATAAGTTGAACATCGGACCCAGGGCTAAATAATACAAAGAATGAAAATATATAGTGGGAGAACTGACTGTGAAGGCAATAACATGGCTATAAATAATGCATATACATTTGAGATAATAGCAATAATGATTATTATAATAATCCAGGGGCATATGAAAGCATAAAAAAAATTACAAGGATGTGATAACATGCATAATGGTAAAACAAATACCGTAAATAGCGCATGCAACATATACAAAAATGAGAAAAATATTTTTGTAAAAAAATATATTTGTAGAAGTGTATACCGTATTTTTCGCCCTATAGTACGCACCGGTATATAAGACGCACCCAATTTTAAAGGCGCAAAATCTAGAAAAAAAAAATTCTGAACCCAACAGTTATCTTCAACCTGCGGACCTCCAGATGTTGCAAAACAACAACTCCCAGCATGCCCGGACAGCCGTTGGCTGTTAAAGAATTAACAGCTTTAACCTCCCTGGCGGTATGATTCTGTCTGGAAATGTGTACCAAAAGCGGTACAATTTTTTTTAACTGAATTTCACATCTCCCTCCGCCCATTTCACATCTCCCCCGTCACATTCCCCTCTCCCTTGTCACATCCCCCGTCACATTCTCCCCCCTCCTTGTCACATTCTCCCCCCTCCTTGTCACATTCTTCCCCCCTTGTCACATTCCCCCCCTTGTCACATTCTCCCCCTTCATGTTACATTCCCCTCCCCCTGTCACATCCCCCCCTTGTCACATCCCCCCTTCATGTCACATCCCCCCTGTCACATTCCCCCCCTTGTCACATTCCCCCCCTGTCACATTCCCCCCCTGTCACATTCCCCCCTTGTCACATTCCCCCCTTGTCACATTCCCCCCTTGTCACATTCCCCCCTTGTCACATTCCCCCCCTGTCACATTCCCCCCCTGTCACATTCCCCCCTTGTCACATTCCCCCCCTTGTCACATTCCCCCCCTTCATGTTACATTCCCCTCCCCCTGTCACATCCCCCCCTTGTCACATCCCCCCTTCATGTCACATTCCCCCCCTTGTCACATTCCCCCCTTGTCACATTCCCCCCCTGTCACATTCCCCCCCTGTCACATTCCCCCCCTGTCACATTCCCCCCTTGTCACATCCCCCCTTCATGTCACATCCCCCCTGTCACATTCCCCCCCTTGTCACATTCCCCCCTTGTCACATTCCCCCCCTGTCACATTCCCCCCCTGTCACATTCCCCCCCTGTCACATTCCCCCCCTGTCACATTCCCCCCTTGTCACATTCCCCCCCTGTCACATTCCCCCCTTGTCACATTCCCCCCTTGTCACATTCCCCCCTTGTCACATTCCCCCCTTGTCACATTCCCCCCTTGTCACATTCCCCCCTTGTCACATTCCCCCCTGTCACATTCCCCCCCCGTCACATTCCCCCCTTGTCACATTCCCCCCTTGTCACATTCCCCCCTTGTCACATTCCCCCCTTGTCACATTCCCCCCCTGTCACATTCCCCCCCTGTCACATTCCCCCCCTGTCACATTCCCCCCCTGTCACATTCCCCCCTTGTCACATTCCCCCCCTGTCACATTCCCCCCTTGTCACATTCCCCCCTTGTCACATTCCCCCCTTTGTCACATTCATCCCCTGTCACATTCCCCCCCTGTCACATTCCCCCCTTTGTCACATTCATCCCCCCTTCTCACCTTGTCCTGCAGCAAATACACTAGGTTTGCCGGCAGATTTCATACCTAGTGTATCTGCTGCAGAACAAGCCCTTTCCCCTTCAGCCAATCACAGGCTTTACACCACTGCGGCCTGTGATTGGCTGAAAAGTGAAAGGTCCTAGAAGATGAATAGTGAAGAGAGGACACCCCGGACCGCACGGAGGGGAACGACATCTGCAGGGACCGGGACTAGGTGAGCAAAAGTTTTTTTTATTTTACTACTTCTTCCTTTTACACTTAGCTCAGTGTTTTTCTACCAGGGGGCCTCCAGCTGTTGTGAAACTACTACTCCCAGCATGCCCGGACAGCCTTTGGCTGTTCGGGCATGCTGAGAGTTGTAGTTTTGCAACAGCTTGAGGCCCCCTGGTAGGGAAACACTGACTTTTAGTATTTTTCTTTACCTGCTCTGGCCGGCCCCCGCAACGGGAGCCGACCAGAGCAGATAATCGCATGTTTTCCCAGGGGGGCCGCATCGCTATATCACATTGCTTTTGCGATATATCGTGCAGCCCGGCCGGGAACTCTGCAATTCTACCCCGAGCGTGACTCGGGGTTACCGATCCTGGCAGGGAAAATTAACCCCGAGTCATGCTCGGGAATACCGCTCAGGAGGTTAAAACAGGATTAGATACATTCCTGGAACAAAATAACATTAATGCTTATGAAGAAATATAAAATCCCATCCCTTCCCCAATATCGCGCCACACCCCTACCCTTCAATTCCCTGGTTGAACTTGATGGACATATGTCTTTTTTCGACCGTACTAACTATGTAACTATGATATTTTCAAAGGGGTGAGAGTCCAGTTTACATAAAAAATTTCATACCGGAAATCACAGAAATTGTGTTGCAGTTTTACTGTTTTTGGGGTTTTTTTTTCTTTGTTTTTGTGGGAAAAGGTGTTATTTAGGTAATTATAAAAAATTTAAAAAAAAAAAAAAACTATTATTGAAAATGGCATAAAAAAAAAAAAAAATATATATATAGAATTTTATTTTATTTTTTATTGGTCACTGCACCTGCACTCACATTTAAGCTCAGAAATGTTTTATTTAACGCACATTGACAGGATTGTGGAGCCGGATGGTACCCAACACGTAGACACTGGCCCTATAGCAACGGCTTTCCGGGACTTCTACTATTCTCTTTATAACATACACCCAACTAACCCCACGCCATTGCCACGCACGCAGGCAATCCAAACTTTCTTGTACCGATTGAATTTACCTACCCTCACCACACTGGAAGGGGAAACATTGCTGGAGCCTTGCACTGCTGAGGAGGTTGAGGCAGTAATAAAGTCCTTCCCCATAGGGAAGAGCCCGGGACCAGATGGCCTGAGCTTACAATACTATAAAAAGTTGGGCACAGTCTTGCTGCCTCGGCTTACTCAGTGGTGCAACGCATTACTTGGAGGCACCCATTTGCCGCCCCAATCCCTAGAGGCACACATCACTATTCTACCAAAAGAAGGTAAAGACCCTCTACTGTGCTCGAGTTATAGGCCCATTTCACTTTTGAATATGGACCTAAAGATCTGGGCTAAGCTGTTGTCCATGAGACTTCGCCCTCTCCTCCCTGGCCTCATTCATGTGGACCAGACTGGTTTTGTGAAGGGCAGGGAGGGGAAGCATAATGCATTACGAGTCATGCACGCTATTCACTATGCCACACAAAAAAAGATCCCTCTACTCCTTCTCGGCACAGATGCCGAGAAGGCGTTTGATAGGGTAGCGTGGGACTACATGAACAAGGTGTTAACCAAATATCGCATCCCTGATCGCTTCATCCGAGCTATCATGTCCCTATATAGTGAACCCAGCGCACGGGTTAGGGTCAATGGCTCTCTTTCTGAACCTTTCCCCATATGTAATGGGACGCGACAAGGGTGCCCCCTATCACCGTCACTGTACGTCCTCGTGATGGAGACTCTTCTCCAGGCCTTGAGGCAGGATGGGGCGATTAGGGGATTGCAAATAGGGGATAGGCCTCATCTTACGGCAGCATTCGCTGACGATCTGCTCATAATGATCACTAATCCTACTGAAGCCCTGCCTCGTGTCCAATGCGTTATTGAAGAGTATGGAACCCTATCCAATTTCAAAGTAAATTATAGTAAGTCGGAGATACTGAACCTCACGATACCCCCTCGTATAGCCTCGAGTCTACAATCTTCCTCGTCTTATAGATGCCCATCTAAACACATCACATACCTGGGCATAGCCCTTCCCTCGTCGCTGAGCAACTTGTTTGACCTTAACTATGTACCCTTACTGACTAAAATGAAGAATAAAATTGACTCCTACAAGTTACCCTTCCTTTCATGGGTGGGGCGACTCAACCTCCTACAGACATACATTGTACCGTCCATACTCTACTTACTGCGCATGGTACCCATAGAACTACCTAAATGGTATCTCCTGCAATGGAAACGGCTCTTTGGGACTTTCCTTTGGTCAGGGAAGCGCCCACGTTTAGCACATTCCCTTCTTACTAGATCTAAGAGGAGCGGTGGCATAGGTATGCCAGACATTTCTATGCTTTATACAGCTAACCATATTCATAGATGGGTTGAGATCACTACTAGAACTAGCCTACTGGGTAGCTCAGAACTTGAATGCTCACAAATGACTTCTCGAGGCTTTGGGGTGGACCGTCATGTCTGGCTGCCTACGCGCCGCTCCCTCTCGCATGTTAATAATCCCCTGTTGAAAGGTACACTCACTATCAAAAGAGCTTATGATAAAGGCACAACACAAGGAAACCACGGAAAAACACTGATTTCTCCATGCTTCCCAAGTTCTCTGATTCCATATGCAGTTCACCCTGACATGCAAGAGGCGGACGACTTGTGGTCCCATTTTCAACACGTCCCTGTCAAAACCCTATGTGCCCGAAATCAACCACCCACAGTTGAGACACTATCCACAATAGTCCCACACCTTAAAACTAACTTTGTGTTGCATTTTTAAAGGTGTATGTCATTGGTGAAAACCCAACCTGGATAGATAAGTTGATGCAATTCTCACCGAACTGCAAGCCAAAATTTTCCACATTTAATGCCTGTTTGAGAGATGAGAGGCAAACTTCTGACCCGTTGTACTTGAGATCCTGGGAGGAGGAGTTGGGGCGCAAGTTCACGGACCAGGAGAGGAAATCCATTCTAACAGGCTCCCATGGCTTCTCTAGGTGCGTTAAGCTACAAGAAGGTCATTATAAACTAGTAGCCAGATGGTATAGGACGCCCGAGTTATTATATCATTGGGGTCTGAGTGCTTCCCCTGCATGCTGGAGATGCCATGGGGGCGTGGGCTCTTTGTCTCACATTTGGTGGTCATGCCCCAGGATAACGTCTTACTGGAGTGAAGTGAATCGCATCATAGATAAGGTGATGGGACGGCATGTCCCTCTCTCACCAGAGGTGGTTCTCTTGGGCTTATCGACTAGGGATTGCACCTTGTCGAAGAGGTCTCTGATTGCACACTTGCTAACTGCAGCCAAGGCATTAGTCCCACTACATTGGTTAGATGAAACACCTCCTACAGTTCAACAATGGATCTCTAAGGTCTCCCAGTTGTGTAGAATGGAGGAGCTCTCCAGTTGGAGTGATCGCTCACATGACAGATACTGGAGTATATGGGCTCCTTGGCTGGGCTTTCGTGATGCTGACACTGCTCTCCCTCTCTCGCATCAGACATAGCAACTGGGTTCCAGCAAATGACCCCATAGACAATTCCCCCACCCCTCTTCCCCAGCCCACCCTTCCCCCCCTCTCCACCTCCTCACCCACGACCAAAAACCTTATATCTATTCTTTATCCTCCACTCGTCTCTCTTTCTCCCTATTTTCTCTTTCTTCTGCCTCCCACCTTGGAGAATTCCTACGCCTTTTCATTTCTCCTCTTTCTTTCTTCTCCGTCAATGCTCTAACACATTGTGCTCGTGTTCATTGACCCTACTATGTTCAGTACCATACTCCTATTACAGTTCCACCTAATTAACTGGGCTCCTAGGTGACAACACCTCAGACTTATAGGATGCTTATAGGTATGACTGACCTGTTTTATGTATGTCTTATGTAGATGTTGGCCAATACTTCTCTTGATAGATTTGTCTTATTGATTTTACAATGATACATCAACACAGGAGCCCAATGGTCCTTTTAAATGTTACCTGGGGCCTAGCCCACACGACCCCTTTATCTTGCTTTTCTCTCTTTTTCTTTCTTCTTGATTAGCATTATGTAATGTACTTCATATTACATTTGTATGTTCTGTTGTATTGCAATATTCGAAAATAAAGAATTGAAAAAAAAAAGAAATGTTTTATTTATACAGTTATCACTGGGCACTAGTAACCATGGAATATTTTGTGAGATGTTTTCGCCAGAATTTTCTGTAATGTAAAATTTGGCGCCCAAAAAAAAATCCAATGTGGCTGCAAAAAAAAAAATTGGGGGTGCGAAAATGAATTTTCACATATTTTCAAAGCAGCACAAGAAATCTTTGAAAATGTATAAGCATGACCACGCACACACTCAACTTGGCTACATACACCTGATCACTCACTCAGCTCTGCTGCATTTACAAAATCACACACTCAGCTCTACTACATATACACAATCACACACTCGGCTCTGCTACATAGACACAATCACACACTCAGCTCTGCTGCATTTACACAATCACACACTCAGCTCTGCTATATACACCTGATCACACACTCAGTTCTGCTGCATATACACAATCACACACTCAGCTCCTGCTACATATACACACACACTCAGCTCTACTGCACATACACACACACTCAGCTCTACTGCACATACACACACACACACTCAGCTCTACTGCATATACACACACTCACACTCAGCTCTACTGCATATACACACACACACTCAGCTCTGCTGCATATACACACACTCATTGGACACGAGGCAGGGCTTCAGTAGGATTAGTGATCATTATGAGCAGATCGTCAGCGAATGCTGCCGTAAGATGAGGCCTATCTCCTATTTGCAATCCCCTAATCGCCCCATCCTGCCTCAAGGCCTGGAGAAGAGTCTCCATCACGAGGACGTACAGTGACGGTGATAGGGGGCACCCTTGTCGCGTCCCATTACATATGGGGAAAGGTTCAGAAAGAGTGCCATTGACCCTAACCCGTGCGCTGGGTTCACTATATAGGGACATGATAGCTCGGATGAAGCGATCAGGGATGCGATATTTGGTTAACACCTTGTTCATGTAGTCCCACGCTACCCTATCAAACGCCTTCTCGGCATCTGTGCCGAGAAGGAGTAGAGGGATCTTTTTTTGTGTGGCATAGTGAATAGCGTGCATGACTCGTAATGCATTATGCTTCCCCTCCCTGCCCTTCACAAAACCAGTCTGGTCCACATGAATGAGGCCAGGGAGGAGAGGGCGAAGTCTCATGGACAACAGCTTAGCCCAGATCTTTAGGTCCATATTCAAAAGTGAAATGGGCCTATAACTCGAGCACAGTAGAGGGTCTTTACCTTCTTTTGGTAGAATAGTGATGTGTGCCTCTAGGGATTGGGGCGGCAAATGGGTGCCTCCAAGTAACGCGTTGCACCACTGAGTAAGCCGAGGCAGCAAGACTGTGCCCAACTTTTTATAGTATTGTAAGCTCAGGCCATCTGGTCCCGGGCTCTTCCCTATGGGGAAGGACTTTATTACTGCCTCAACCTCCTCAGCAGTGCAAGGCTCCAGCAATGTTTCCCCTTCCAGTGTGGTGAGGGTAGGTAAATTCAATCGGTACAAGAAAGTTTGGATTGCCTGCGTGCGTGGCAATGGCGTGGGGTTAGTTGGGTGTATGTTATAAAGAGAATAGTAGAAGTCCCGGAAAGCCGTTGCTATAGGGCCAGTGTCTACGTGTTGGGTACCATCCGGCTCCACAATCCTGTCAATGTGCGTTAAATAAAACATTTCTGAGCTTAAATGTGAGTGCAGGTGCAGTGACCAATAAAAAAAAAAAAAAAATTCTATATATATATATATATATATATATATATATATATATATATATATATATTTATATTTTTTTTTTCCATTTTCAATAATATTTTTTTTTTTATTTTTTTTTTTATAATTACTTAAATAACACCTTTTCCCACAAAAACAAAGAAAAAAAACCCCCAAAAACAGTAAAACTGCAACACAATTTCTGTGATTTCCGGTATGAAATTTTTTATGTAAACTGGACTCTCACCCCTTTGAAAATATCATAGTTACATAGTTAGTACGGTCGAAAAAAGACATATGTCCATCAAGTTCAACCAGGGAATTGAAGGGTAGGGGTGTGGCACGATATTGGGGAAGGGATGGGATTTTATATTTCTTCATAAGCATTAATGTTATTTTGTTCCAGGAATGTATCTAATCCTGTTTTAACCTCCTGAGCGGTATTCCCGAGCATGACTCGGGGTTAATTTTCCCTGCCAGGATCGGTAACCCCGAGTCACGCTCGGGGTAGAATTGCAGAGTTCCCGGCCGGGCTGCACGATATATCGCAAAAGCAATGTGATATAGCGATGCGGCCCCCCGGGAAAACATGCGATTATCTGCTCTGGTCGGCTCCCGTTGCGGGGGCCGGCCAGAGCAGGTAAAGAAAAATACTAAAAGTCAGTGTTTCCCTACCAGGGGGCCTCCAGCTGTTGCAAAACTACAACTCTCAGCATGCCCGAACAGCCAAAGGCTGTCCGGGCATGCTGGGAGTAGTAGTTTCACAACAGCTGGAGGCCCCCTGGTAGAAAAACACTGAGCTAAGTGTAAAAGGAAGAAGTAGTAAAATAAAAAAACCTTTTGCTCACCTAGTCCCGGTCCCTGCAGATGTCGTTCCCCTCCGTGCGGTCCGGGGTGTCCTCTCTTCACTATTCATCTTCTAGGACCTTTCACTTTTCAGCCAATCACAGGCCGCAGTGGTGTAAAGCCTGTGATTGGCTGAAGGGGAAAGGGCTTGTTCTGCAGCAGATACACTAGGTATGAAATCTGCCGGCAAACCTAGTGTATTTGCTGCAGGACAAGGTGAGAAGGGGGGATGAATGTGACAAAGGGGGGAATGTGACAGGGGGGGAATGTGACAGGGGGGGAATGTGACAGGGGGGGAATGTGACAGGGGGGATGTGACATGAAGGGGGGATGTGACAAGGGGGGGAATGTAACATTAAGGGGGAGAATGTGACAAGGGGGGGAATGTGACAAGGGGGGAAGAATGTGACAAGGAGGGAGGAGAATGTGACGGGGGATGTGACATGGGAGAGGGGAATGTGACGGGGGAGATGTGAAATGGGCGGAGGGAGATGTGAAATTCAGTTAAAAAAAATTGTACCGCTTTTGGTACACATTTCCAGACAGAATCATACCGCCAGGGAGGTTAAAGCTGTTAATTTTTCCTGCTGTGACCAGTTCCTGAGGTAGACTGTTCCATAAGTTCACAGTTCTTATGGTAAAGAAGGCGTGTCGCCCCTTGAGACTAAACCTTTTCTTCTCCAGACGGAGGGAGTGCCCCCTCGTCCTTTGGGGGGGGGGTTTAACCTGGAACAGTTTTTCTCCATATTTTTTGTATGGGCCATTAATATACTTATATACGTTTATCATATCCCCCCTTAAACGTCTCTTCTCAAGACTAAACAATTGTAACTCCTTTAATCGCTCCTCATAGCTAAGATGTTCCATGCCCCATATTAGTTTAGTCGCGCGTCTCTGCACCCTTTCCAGCTCCACAGTGTCCCTTTTATGTACAGGCGACCAAAACTGAACAGCATATTCCAGGTGAGGCCGTTCCAATGCTTTATAAAGGGGGAGTATTATGTCCCTGTCCCTTGAGTCCATGCCTCTTTTGATACATGACAATATCCTGCTGGCTTTGGAAGCAGCAGCCTGACATTGCATGCTATTCTGTAGTCTGTGATCTACAAGTACACCCAGATCCTTCTCTACCAGTGACTCTGACAGTTTAATCCCCCCTAAGACATACGACGCATGCAGGTTATTAGTACCCAGATGCATAACTTTACATTTATCCACATTGAACCTCATTTGCCAAGTGGAGGCCCAGACACTTAGTCTATCCAAGTCATCTTGTAACTTATGCACATCCTCTATAGACTGTACTGTGCTACAAAGCTTTGTGTCATCTGCAAAGATAGAAAAAGAGCTGTTAATACCATCCTCTATATCATTGATAAATAAATTAAACAACAGCGGTCCCAGTACAGAACCTTGGGGTACACCACTAATAACCGGGGTCCAATCAGAGTACGAATCATTGACCACCACTCTCTGGGTACGATCCATGAGCCAGTGTTCAATCCAGTTACAAACTAAAATTTCCAAACCCAAAGACCTTAACTTACCTGTCAGACGTCTGTGAGGGACAGTATCAAACGCTTTAGCAAAATCCAGAAACACTATATCCACAGCCATTCCTCTGTCAAGGCTTCTACTCACCTCTTCATAAAAGCAAATTAGATTGGTTTGACAACTTCTATCCTTAGGAAACCCATGCTGGCTATCACTTATAATACAATTGTGGTCGTTGCTACATGACTGATATGCGTACAACCCTAGTACTAACCTAACAACCAACTGTAACCAATAACCTATCAACCTCAACTAAGCAGTCTGAAGTGTGCCATAACTGCAGCGTAAAGAATATGCCTGGAAAAGAGGGCATACCCTGTGGTAAGTGTGATGGAATGAAAAGAAGGGGGGGCGGGTGGGAGCGAAGAACCCACAGCGTCATTGAAGGGGGGAGAGCCGTGGGTTTTTATGGTCATCCCGCTCCTCCCACAATTACAGGCCAGCTGCGCAGGCCTTACCATTTGTGGTCGTTGCTACATGACTGATATGCGTACAACCCTAGTACTAACCTAACAACCAACTGTAACCAATAACCTATCAACCTCAACTAAGCAGTCTGAAGTGTGCCATAACTGCGGCGTAAAGAATATGCCTGGAAAAGAGGGCAAAACCCGGATTTAAACAAACATTTGTTTATTGCAGATTACAACACAAGAGACTGGAATGCGCTAGCCATTTCTTTGCGAGGGTTAGGGATATACTGCATGTAGCATCCGCATTTCCAACATCCTAATTTCATGATTATGTGGGCTGGGACCCCGTGCTTAGAAGTGGCTGTAGCTGCGCCAATACGGAAGGAGTGACCGGATAATGAAGTCGGGACTCCTCCCAGCGACCTGACCGAAATGCGTAAATGTTTGATGAATTGAGAAGTAGTTAGCGGGTTGGATCTGAAATGGAGTAAAGGGTCGTCAGCTGATAGGTTAACACAGGCATTCAACAATTCACGGAGGACTGTGACAGGACACCATTTGTGCGCGGTGGGGAAAACCGGACAATCACAGTTTGACCCGGAGACGAGGTCTTGGTCTGACTGAGGGACAGCTCGAAATGATCAGAGACATGTGACAGCTGACTGACCTTAAGAAAGGGCGCGTTGACAGTCCGAGCAGTACACTCACCCGGTCTGAGAAACCCATAATAGGCAAGGTACATGGCCGCTATCAATGTGAGGCTATCACGAATACCCAATGGTGCGAAGTCTAACAAGTCGGACAACTGCCTGAACATGTTGCCTGTGATTGGTTGTCTGACTGGGCTGCGAGGGACTTCCTTCTTAAGGATGCCCTTCAGAGCGGACTTCACCAAGCGAGAAAAGAGTATAGAGTAACTACGGGTATTGGTCAAGGATAAATGGTGTTGGATACCGGCTAGATAACTCTTAATAGTATTGTGGGATAAATGCAGTGTGGTATGGCAAAACCCGACATATGCTAATAGGAAGGGAACTGAAATCTTGTCGCCTTCGGCGTGCTTGGATCTGAATTTGGAGAATGAGTTCCACGCCGTACCATAAATTTTTCGTGTATTTGCGGACAAGGAATCACTGACCAAACGTTTGGCTATCCGAAGGTGCTGGTTCAGTTCATGACTAGTGAATGGAATGGGGGAACTTGCGCCCCTATGGAATCGGCTTCTGGCATCACCTGAAAGAATTGTGACAGGTTGTTCCTAGATAAGGCATCTGCTGCAATATTCTGGACTGCTTCAATGTGAGCACATGTGAAAGTAAATGTATGTTGTAGGGACAGCCAAACTAACCGTCTAGCCAAGCTCATTTATCTAAAACATAGCTGACCGTCTAACACCAGGACAGAGAGAGAGTATCCGAAGACGTGTCGGATGAGAATTGTATACGTGACTGGACCTAGACAAGTATGGAACGTTATACAAGTACCTTAACAACCTAGAACACCCTGAAGAGCATCTTTAGGAACGAGACTACACAGAGAAAGGAGTGCATCGACAACGCAAGCAATCACAACCTGAAAACGTGTCAGGTTCATGAGGTGATTACTTGGAGAACAATGTACGACACTTTAAACCAGAACAGAGGGAAAGTATCCGAAGATGTGTCGGACGAGAATCGTATGCGTAACCGGGCCTAGACGAGTATGCGCCCATTGACACGTGCGAAGCGTTATACGAGTACCATATCAACCTAGAACACCATGAAGTACATTTTTGGGACATGACTACACAGAGAAAGGAGCGCATCGACAACGCAAGCAATCACAACCTGAAAGCGTGTCAGGTTCATGAGGTGATTACTTGGACAACAATGTACGACACTTTAAACCAGAACAGAGGGAAAGTATCCGAAGATGTGTCAGACGAGAATCGTATGCGTAACCGGGCCTAGACGAGTATGCGCCCGGTGACAAGTGCGAAGCGTTATACGAGTACCATATCAACCTAGAACACCATGAAGTACATTTTTGGGACATGACTACACAGAGAAAGGAGCGCATCGACAACGCAAGCAATCACAACCTGAAAGCGTGTCAGGTTCATGAGGTGATTACTTGGACAACAATAAACAACTCTTTAAACCAGGACAGAGGGAAAGTATCCGAAGGCGTGTCGGACGAGAATTGTATGCGTAACTGAGTCTAGATAAGTGTGTGCCCAGTGGTAAGTGCGAAAGTTCATACGAGTACCATGACAACCCAAAACATCGTGAATTCCGTTTTTTGAGAACGTGACTATATCGTAAAAGAGGTGCACCGACAACACGAGTAAACACAACCTGAAGACGTGTCAGGTTCATGAGGTGATTACTTGGATAATAAAACAAATCTTATCACCTATGTGTGGCGTTATTGCTGTTCTGAAGGCGTGTCAGTAACAACCGTGCAACGTACCCCCTGCAGACGTGGCAGGCATGATGGGTATACATCACATATGTGTGGTGTTATTGCTGTTCTGAAGGCGTGTCAGGAACAACAATTATGCGACGTACCCTTTCTGCGACATGACAGGCTTAACAGGTAAACACCACCTATGCGTAATGTCAGTGTCGTTCAGAAGGCATGTCAGTACCAACAATAATGAAACATACCCCGTCTGCAACGGTTTCCTGGGTAAGCCCCGCCTGTGCGTCGTGTAATTGTCGTTCTGAATATGTGTCCGCAGCGACAACTGCTATGTATCACCCTGCCTATATAAAGATGCGTGCAGAACGACTACGTGTGAAACTGTCGTGAACCGCTATGCATGGCTGTACCACCAACTTGATGAACCTATACTCGGGCCAACCATATACGCGTATAGACCACCAGTGAACGCCTGAAGCTAACCACGACCGATGGCAGAGATTATGCCGGCAAGTAGTAACTATTGTGACCACATACCTGCGTACGGGGCCACACCCCATGTGCTGTAAGAGCATGTGTGCTGCACAAAACTGCGGGCGTACGAACTTCACAAATAGCGCAAGCGCATGTACAGAACACATGCCACGAGTGCACACGCAGCCTGATTCCCGCGTGCACCCGAGTAATATAACCCTACAAACATGCGTGATATAAGTCCTGCGAGCGGGTGTGCAGCACAATCCTTATGAGTGCATATTCAGTAGTAATCCTACGAGCGTGGGGGCCATGTAATACTATAAACGTGCGTACAGTGTGACTCGTATGAGCGTGTACATAGTATGATTCCTATTAGTGTGTACAACATGACTCCTACAAGAGCGTGTGTAGTATGAACCTTGCAAGCGAGTACAAGCGTGTATACCACGTAAACCTACGAGCAAGTGTACAGTATGAATGCTACATTGGTATGCACCGCATGAACTTTATGAATTATGCAAGCGAGTGTACCGTATAAATGCTACCGTGAATGTACTGCATAATCCTAACGCGTGTAAAGTAAGAATCCAACAAGCGTGTGTACAGGATATCCTACCAGTGTGTACTGTGTACGGCATGAATCTTATAAGTATGTACGCAGCATAATGCTACAAGTATGTACAAGCGTGTGTATAGAGTAGATGCTACAAGCATGCACCCCACAAATATGCTCAAGCGTGAGTGCGGTATGAATGCTACAAGCAAGCGTTCAGCATGAATCCTAAGGGCGAATGTACAACATAATCCTACAAGCGAGTGTACAGTATGAAACCTGTAGGCAAGTAAACGGCATAAACTCTACAAGTGTGTACTGTATGAATCTTACAAGCGTGTGTGCAGTATAAACCTTACAAAGGGGGTGTACAGTATGACCCTAAAAGCGTGTGTACGGTATAAAACTACAAGCGCGTAGAGAACGAATTAACCCTATAAGCGTGTGTGGCGTATAAATGTTACCGGCATGAATCCTACCAACGTGTATGGGTACCAGGATGTGTACAGCATGAACCCTACGGCATGATTCCTATAAGTGAGAATCGTAGCTCCACAACAGCTGGAGGCACACCGCCCGGAAACACAGAAGTATAAATATAAAATAAATGAAAAGAAAACTGTGAGGAAGTTAGTTAAGAGACAAAGGTTGGAGGTGAGCGCAGCTGTTGGTGTAGCATGCCTTAGACTGACCAGATTGGCAGCTGTGGGGGTGAAGCATAAGCCCACAGGGTGGGGCGGAGCGGTGAGTCCGATTGAGTGTAAAGGTGTGCGAGTCTCAGTATACCGGAGACACATATAGATCCTCCCAGCAGCACAGAGCTACAAAATGTGATAATGACATATATGTGCAGGAGGCTGTTCACGTGGTGCGGAAATGATAAAATATGCAGGAGACTGATCACATAGTGCGGTAATGATATGCATGAGCAAGAAGCCTAACACATAGTGCGGTAATGATATGCATGTGCAAGAAGCCTATCACATAGTGCGGTAATGATATGCATGTGCAAGAAGCCTAACACATAGTGCGGTAATGATATGCATGTGCAAGAAGCCTATCACATAGTGCGGTAATGATATGCATGTGCAAGAAGCCTAACACATAGTGCGGTAATGATATGCATGTGCAAGAAGCCTATCACATAGTGCGGTAATGATATGCATGTGCAAGAAGCCTATCACATAGTGCGGTAATGATATGCATGTGCAAGAAGCCTAACACATAGTGCGGTAATGATATGCATGTGCAAGAAGCCTATCACATAGTGCGGTAATGATATGCATGTGCAAGAGACTGTTCACATAATGCAGTAATCATATACATGTGCAAAAAGCCTATCACATAGTGCGGTAATGATATGCATGTGCAGGAGACTGTTCACATAATGCAGTAATCATATACATGTGCAAGAAGCCTATCACATAGTGCGGTAATGATATGCATGTGCAGGAGACTGTTCACATAATGCAGTAATCATATACATGTGCAAGAAGCCTATCACATAGTGCGGTAATGATATGCATGTGCAGGAGACTGTTCACATAATGCAGTAATCATATACATGTGCAAGAAGCCTATCACATAGTGCGGTAATGATATGCATGTGCAGGAGACTGTTCACATAATGCAGTAATCATATACATGTGCAAGAAGCCTATCACATAGTGCGGTAATGATATGCATGTGCAGGAGACTGTTCACATAATGCAGTAATCATATACATGTGCAAAAAGCCTATCACATAGTGCGGTAATGATATGCATGTGCAGGAGACTGTTCACATAATGCAGTAATCATATACATGTGCAAAAAGCCTATCACATAGTGCGGTAATGATATGCATGTGCAGGAGACTGTTCACACAGTGCGGTAATCATATACATGCGCAGCAAGCCTATCACATAGTGCGGTAATGATATGCATGTGCAGGAGGCTGTTCACATAATGCAGTAATCATATACATGTGCAAGAAGCCTAACACATAGAGCGGTAATGATATGCATGTGCAAGAAGCCTAACACATGGTGCGGTAATGATATGCATGTGCAGGAGGCTGTTCACATAGTGCGGTAATCATATACATGCGCAAGAAGCCTATCACATAGTGCGGTAATCATATACATGCGCAAGAAGCCTAACACATAGTGCGGTAATGATATGCATGTGCAGGAGGCTGTTCACATAGTGCGGTAATGATATGCATGTGCAGGAGGCTGTTCACATAGTGCAGTAATCATATACATGCGCAGCAAGCCGTTCACATAGTGCGGTAATGATATGCATGTGCGAGAAGCCGAATGCCGATATGTAATACAATAACCTGGGGCCGGGCTGACCAAGGGTTTCCCTGAACTCCGGCTCACCTCCTGAGTCTGGGAACAGCCAGCGTTACCCCCAGTCAGCCACGGCCACTTACCACCACCATGCCGGCTGAAGCGACCTTCCAGTCAGCTGACTCGTGCAGTCAGCTGACCGGTGGGAACGTGACTCCACCTCCTGCCGACACCATGTGACAAACCCTCAAGCGAAGAACCCACAGCGTCATTGAAGGGGGGAGAGCCGTGGGTTTTTATGGTCATCCCGCTCCTCCCACAATTACAGGCCAGCTGCGCAGGCCTTACCATTTATCCCCTATGTATTCCTGTATGTAATCCCGTTTAAATCCTTTAAACAATTTACCCACAATGCACGTTAGACTTACCGATCTATAGTTTCCTGGAGAAGACCTAGTGCCCATCATGTAAAGCAGAAAATATACGTGGACACACCCACTTTTACAAAACTGACGTGAACGGTGTAAACCGCGGCACAAAGCTCTTTGAAATGTGTTCAATACTTTTTGCGCCCAAATTTTGGCGCAAAATTGATTTTTTTGTGCCGCAAAATTCTTTGAGAATCTACCCTCTGTGTACTTTATAAATATTTATGATTTTACTATTGTGCAGAGTTTTGTTCGGCGCATACTGCTGCTCCAGCACTTCTAGCTATGTGAGCAGTGCCGTGGAGGTAGAGAAGGCGTGCACGGTAGAGCCAGGGGGGAGGGGTTATATATTTGCGCAAAATTTATCAAACGACGTGCACAACTTTTGTAAATTGTGTAAAGGGGCAGATCTGTGTCTACAACAGACCCTAATGAGAAATCTCCCCCAATGATTCTATAAACTGGCGGTCGATAATGAGTATATAGTTTATATACATTTTTTGTGTAGAGGTTTTTTTTTGTTTAATATAATTTTTAATAGGAAAGAAATAAAAGACATTTTTGAAAAGGTTTCCAATCTCAGTTTTCGTTACTCAATAAAAAAGATTTACACCATTTTCTGAACAATATAATTTCAGTAGTATGTACCGTATATAAAGTATACAAAAAATAAGGTTGCAGCAGCAGCTCTCTTTGTCAAAAAAATCGAGGCTCTTAGCGCACTTTTTGATCAAAACGTGTCCCCATCCACCACACGGAGGTGGCCTCTTGTCGGATGAGACCCTAACATGCCTAATCCACTCACCTCTGCTGGGCATATGGCCTCTGACATGCAGGATCCTTTTATTTTATGCATGTTTTGTGTATATCTATGTATCTATCTATCTATATATATATATATATATGTGTGTATTGTACTATATGCACTATATCTCTGCACTTTTTATATCTTTTGTGTATGTATGTATTGTATTGCATGCTCTATATATTCCTGCACTCTTCAGGCACTGCTCCTATCCATTTGGATTTAGTATACATCATTCCTGCACACTAATCAAGATTCATTTACCGTATTTTTCGCCGTATAAGACGCACTTTTTATTCTCCAAAACTGGGGGGGGAAGTTGGTGCGTCTTACACGGCGAATACACACACCTATCGCGGCGGTACCGGTGGCCATCAACGGCCGGGACCCGCGGCTAATACAGGACATCACCGATCGCGTGATGATGACGGCGACGGAGAGCGTGGATCCCAGGGAAGAAGACGTCCGGAGCGTCGGGGATACCACGGGGACGCGGCGACAGCGAAGGAGCGACAACCAGGGCAGCGGTGACGGGTCCGGAGCGGCAGGGACACGTGAGTATTACCTCCTATCCAGTGGTCTTCAACCTGCGGACCTCCAGTTGTTGCAAAACTACAACTCCCAGCATGCCCGGACAGCCAACGGCTGTCCGGGCATGCTGGGAGTTGTTGTTTTGCAACATCTGGAGGTCCGCAGGTTGAAGATAACTGTTGGGTTCAGAATTTTTTTTTCTAGATTTTGCGCCTTTAAAATTGGGTGTGTCTTATATACCGGTGCGTCCTATAGGGCGAAAAATACGGTATACACTTCTACAAATATATTTTTTTACAAAAATATTTTTCTCATTTTTGTTTATGTTGCATGCGCTATTTACTGTATTTGTTTTACCATTATGCATGTTATCACATCCTTGTAATTTTTTTATGCTTTCATATGCCCCTGGATTATTATAATAATCATTATTGCTATTATCTCAAATGTATATGCATTATTTATAGCCATGTTATTGCCTTCACAGTCAGTTCTCCCACTATATATTTTCATTCTTTGTATTATTTAGCCCTGGGTCCGATGTTCAACTTATTTTGTATATCCCTCCATTAGCAGCGATCTGTCTTTCCCCCTAGAATTTTTTTGTGCACGCATGCGCAGTATGAGTGACTGTGGCCATGTTTTCGTTGCCGAACCCACTCTATAATGTGAATGCGCGTTGCGTGCTCCATCACACGAGTGCCGCGGTGTCCAACGTCACTTCCGACCCAGCGGCTTACTATTTGGACAGGTGTGTTATTCCTTTTCTATTGGGTCACTATTATATAAATTCCGAACCTGTAGCCATTATTTGCAGCCAAATGTTTTAACATATATTGATATATATTTATTTTATTTAGACTATTATGTACATTTTTAGAATCATGTTCTTTTATTAATAAAAAAAAATATACATTTTCATACATCGATTTGTACTTTATTTGGTGTCGGGGTTACGCTTTTGGCGTTTGTAGGTATATATGCAGAAGGAATAAGTTGCAATATATAGGGGAAAAAAAGAAACATGGTGGTTGGGGTGCTGGTGACTACTCCCAATGAAGCAGAGCTGTAGTGTTCTGATCAATTCGGGAGCTGTGTATTCTTCCCCCACCATCACTTTCCTCCTCCTCCTATTCTCAAAAATGAGGAATCCTCCTGCCAGACTACCCAAATCTGTAGATAACGTTGGACTTTTTGTCAGAATTTTATTAATATTTGTATTTATATTTGTATATTATATTATATTTGTTTGTCTATGTTATAAAGTGATGTTCGTTCCCACCCAAATACCCAGTCCTCCGTATAAAGTCACCGCCCCCCCCCCCCCCAAAAAAAAACACCCTACACCCAGAGTTTTCTATACCTTTATTTAATAATAAAAAGCTTATTTCACCCTATAAAACAAATGGATGTAAATGTCCATGTCTACACCTGTGCTCAGAGCAGTGACATTCCGTATGACATCACACATGTGACTTCACAAATGGTGATAGCTGGAAAAAGAGGTGCAGAGCCCCAGAGGCCTTACTCTGAGGACTGCAA
Source organism: Hyla sarda (assembly GCF_029499605.1). Classification (NCBI taxonomy): domain Eukaryota; kingdom Metazoa; phylum Chordata; class Amphibia; order Anura; family Hylidae; genus Hyla; species Hyla sarda. The sequence continues at coordinate 75,428 of NW_026608259.1, forward strand.
TCTAGCGAGCACTAGTGTTTCTATATTGTTTCCTTGCGCTTTTTATTTTATTTTATCATGATTCGAGGGGACCACATCAGCAGGGATGAGGTCAATTTGGCCTGTAGCATGTGCTGGACAGTTACCATCCTCCTGGGTTCCCTCTTCACCACCGGCCCGAGTTTCTGGTTTGAAATCACCAGCAACCAACCGAGCCGGAATATCACCTCCAGCCACCTGCAAGGGCAGAACGATACCATCAGAGATCTGCCCAGCTTGAATACTACCAGCAGCGACATGAAGTGTCCCATCTGGACGAGGACCAGGATCAGAAAGATCACCCCTGTCCTGGTGAGTAATCAAACCTCTGCCAGCAGCGACATGAAGTGTCCCATCTGGACCAGGACCAGGATCAGAAAGATCACCCCTGTCCTGTGGAGTAATGACACCACTGCCAGCAACGACGCGATCAACTGGGATTCCATTACCAACAACCTGCAGAGCGGGGCGGCCATCATCAAAAACTATCTTGGCTGGATCAGCACTTATGGTGACATGATCATCTGCCTGCTATGCTATATTCCCATCGATAACAACCTGCTGGACCGGTTCATAGATGCTGTTGACGACCTGATCTCGTTTGCTACTATCATCAGTGACCTGCTGTCCTGGATAGACACCACCACTGACTTGATCTTCTGGATCCCCACCATCACCAGCAGCTCCCTGCTTGCCTGGATGAACCCAGTCAATGAGTTTGTGACCTGGATTACCACCAACAGCACTATAGAGCTTCTTTACGTGATCTGTAACCCCACTGCCATCAGCTGGATCGGCTTCTTCAGTGACAGGCTCACCTGGATCGCCATCACACTCCAGCTTCTGACGTGGGTTATGCCAAGGGGGATAGTGACCAGCATCACCGGACCGATGGACTATATTAACTCGGTCAGACAGTTCCTGGGACGGGTCACCGTTGCCATCTTAATTGTCAATATCCCCGAGATTAAAGGTGTCATTACCATCATCGCCAGTATACTATGGGTATTCACCACCAACCTGTATGTATGAACACTGGAAAAGATGAATAAACATTTTTATTAGACAAATATTCCAATAGTTGTAATTATTGTTATAATAGACAAAGTAGGGAATTTATTATAAATCAGTGTTTTATATGTCAGTGAGAAACAAAAATATCTCGGAGTAAGGTGCCCCAAATGTATGAAGAGCCGCAGTTGAATATGGTTTCACATAACTACAACTCCCAGCATGCCCAGACAGCCAATAGCACTGCTCAGCCTCTGATTGGTGGAGCACTTTGTCGTACGGTAATAACTCAACTAACCCCTTCCCACAGAATGCCTTATATAAACGGCCGATTGGGCAGGTCCTTCGCGCATTCCGCCGTTTATAAAAGGCATTCAGTTAACCCGGCGATGCGCGGCATCGCATGGGTTAGCTGGCAGAAGTCCCGCTGTTACCAGCAGGAGACAACTTCTGCAAGCCTCCCCCAGGACCATCTGTGGATGGTCCTAGTCAGCAATCCCTGTGATTGGTCCCTGTGGACCAATCACAGTGTGTCAGCTGACTGGGGGGGGTGTCTCAGCTGACTGGGGGGGGGGTTTAAAGTTCATTTCCCTCAGTCTGCCCGTTCCTAGAAGTCGGGCAGAGAGGGGGATGATGAGTGCTGTGGGGGGGGGGGTGATGGGGTGGCCCACGGCACATACCTGGGACCGGCGGCAGGCACAAGTGGAGGAGGCAGCTGTGGCATCAGATGCAGCAGTGAAGATCGCTGTAATGTGATCTTCACTGTTGCTTCTAGGAGTTTTAAAACTACAACTCACAGCATGCCCAGCCTTTGGCTGTCTGGGCATGCTGGGAGTTGTAGTTTTGCAACATCTGGAGGGCCACAGTTTGGAGACCACTGTGCACTGGTCTCCAATCTGTGCTCTTCCAGATGTTACAGAACTACAACTTTCAGCATGCCTAGACTGTCTGGGCATGCTTGGAGTTGTAGTTTTGCAACAACTGGAGGCACACTAGTTGGGAAGCATTGTCTGTTTCCTAACTCAGTGTTTCCCAACCTGTTTGCCTCCAGCTGTTGCAAAACTATAACTCCCAGCATGCACTGACAGACCATGCATGCTGGGAGTTGTAGTTTAGCAACAGCTGGAGACACATGGGTTGCGAAACACTGAGTTAAGTAACAAACTGTGTTTTGCTACCAGTGTGCCTCCAGCTGTTGCATAACTACAACCCCCAGCATGATCGGACAGCCAAAGGGCATGCTGGGAGTTGTAGTTTTGCCCGTCCCCCATGTGAATGTACATTCACATGGGCAGGTGTTTACAGCAAGTTTCCTTGCTGTAAACCCCTGCCCTTGTTACATAAACCCCTGCCCTTATTATGTACCTTGAGGGGTGTAGTTTCCAAAATAGTATGCCATGTGGGGGCTTTTCAGCTGTTCTGGCACCATAGGGGCTTCCTAAATGTGACATGCCCCCCAAAAATCCTTTCAGAAAAACTCACTCTGCAAAAACCCATTGTCGCTCCTTCCCTTCTGAGCCCTCTACTGCGCCCTCCGAACACTTGACATACTTGACTTTTACCCCTTGTTAAAATTCAAACACTGGGTCTACAAGAACAGGTTAGTGTAAAAAATTGAGATTTTGAATTTTCTCCTTCACTTTGCTGCTATTCCTGTGAAACACCTAAAGGGTAAACAAACATTCTGAATGTCATTTTGAATACTTAGAGGGGTGTAGTTTTTATAATGGGGTCATTTGTGGGGTATTTCTAATATGAAGACCCTTCATATCCACTTCAAAACTGACATGGTCTGTGAAAAATTCCGATTTAGAAAATTTTGTGAAAAACTGGAAAATTGATGCTGAACTCTGAAGCCCTCTCATGTCTTCCAAAGTAAAAACATGTCAACTTTATGATGAAAACATATTATATTGTATATAATATAATAATATAAAGATATCTCCCGTATGATGCAAACATAAAGTAGACATATTGTATATGTGAATCAATATATAATTTATTTGAGATGCCTATTTTCCTTACGAGCAGAGAGCTTCAAAGTTAGAAAAATGCAAACTTTTCTAATTTTTCATAAAATTTTTGAATTTTTCACAAAGAAATGATGCAAGAATCGACAAAAATTTACAACTAGGATAAAGTTGAATTTGTCACGAAAAAACAATCTCTGAATCAAATTCATAAGTACAAGCATCCCAGAGTTATTAATGCTTAACCTCTTAAGGACTCAGGGCGTCACACCGTGTCGGTCCCGGCTGCTAATCATAGCCGGGACCCTGGGCTAACAGCGCGCAGCATCGATCGTTGTGCCACACGCTGTTAACCCTTCAGACGCGGCGATCAAAATTGAAGCCGCGTCTGAAAATGAAAGTAAACGCTTCCCGGCAGCACACTAGGGCTGATCGGGACATCGCGATAAAATTGCTATGTTCCGATCAGCTGGGACGCAGGCGGAGGTCTCCTTACCTCTCTCCGCGGCGTCCGATCGTCGATTGATTGCTCCAAGCCTGAGCTACAGGCTTGAGCAATCGAGCCCCTATCTGACTGATCCGTGCAAAGCTATGGCTTTGCAGGGATCTGCATAGGAGATCAGTGTGTGCAGTGTTATAGGTCCCTATGGGAGCTATAACACTGTAAAAAAAAAAAAGTGAAAAAAAGAAGTTAACAAAGGTCATTTAAAAGGGGTACTCTGGTGAAAACCTTTTTTCTTTTAAATCAACTGGTGGCAGAAAGTTAAACATATTTGTAAATTACTTCTATTAAAAAAATCTTAATCCTTCCAGTACTTATTAGCTGCTGAATGCTACAGAGGAAATTCCTTTTTTTTGGAACACTGATGACATCATGAACACAGTGCTCTCTGCTGACATCTGTGTCCGTTTTAGCAACCATGCTGCCTTGCAGTGCTGGAGACTTGGATTCAAATCCCACTAAGGACAACAATAAATAAAGTGTTATTATTATTATAATAACGTCAGCAGAGAGAACTGTGCTCGTGATGTCATCAGGAAGTACAGGAAGGATTAAAAAAAAATTAAAAGTAGTAATTTACAAATATGTTTAACTTTCTGCCACCAGTTGATTTAAAAGAAAAGAGGGTTTTCACCAGAGTACCCCTTTAACTCCTTCCCTAATAAAAGTTTGACCCCTTTTCCCATAAAAAAAACGAAATAAACATATGTGGTATCGCTGCGTGCGAAAATGTCCGAACTATAAAAATATATTGTTAATTAAATCGCTCGGTCAATGGCTTACACGCAAAAAATATTCCAAAGTCCA
>NW_026608260.1:0-79672 GCF_029499605.1 Hyla sarda
GGGGGCAGTGGCGGGTGTATGTATGATGTGTGCATATGTATGGTGTATATGCATGGTGCGAGTGTATATGTGTATGATGTATCTGTGATGTGTGTATGTAATTTATGATGTGGGGGGGGGCAGTGGCGGGTGTATGTATGATGTGTGCATATGTATGGCGTATATGTATGGTGCGAGTGTATATGTGTATGATGTATTTGTGATGTGTGTATGTAATTTATGATGTGGGGGGGCAGTGGCGGGTGTATGTATGATGTGTGCATATGTATGGTGTATATGTATGGTGCGAGTGTATATGTGTATGATGTATCTGTGATGTGTGTATGTAATTTATGATGTGGAGGGGCAGTGGCGGGTGTATGTATGATGTGTGCATATGTATGGTGTATATGTATGGTGCGAGTGTATATGTGTATGATGTATCTGTGATGTGTGTATGTAATTTATGATGTGGGGGGGGCAGTGGCGGGTGGATGTATGATGTGTGCATATGTATGGCGTATATGTATGGTGCGAGTGTATATGTGTATGATGTATCTGTGATGTGTGTATGTAATTTATGATGTGGGGGGGGCAGTGGCGGATGTATGTATGATGTGTGCATATGTATGGTGTATATGTATGGTGCGAGTGTACATGTGTATGATGTATCTGTGATGTGTGTATGTAATTTATGATATGGGGGGGGGGGGGGCACTGCCGCCACAGCCAGTTGTGCCATCTAGTTTTTTATTTTTAGTGTCTTCTGGCCACCCGCACTGAATTGCACCCCCAGAATCCCGCCCCCTTAATACTCACCCGCCGACCAAGAGCCCCACGGATGCAGGCAAACACATCCGAACCAAAACTACAACTCCCAGCATGTTGCACCATAACCTAAACTGTTGAACTATAAAGTGCAACATGCTGGGAGTTGTAGTGTTGGTTCGGGTCAGCTGCAGAGCCATAGGCTGCATCAGGGCATGCTGGGTGTTGTAGTTACTAACTGCAATTCCCAGTATTCCCTGACACAACCTATGGCTCTGCAGCTGACATGAACCAAAACTACAACTCCCAGCATGTTCCACAATAACCTTAACTGTACTACTATACAGTGCAACATGCCGCAACACCCAAACAACCATAGGCTGCATCAGGGCATGCTGGGAGTTGTAGTAATCTAGTAACTAAATGCAACTTCCAGCATTTTCTGACACAAAATGCACCACACAAACTGGAGAAGCAGAACCCCCCCCCCCCCAGTAACACATAAGTCCCTATGAAGACTGAAAAATAGTGATTAAAATATTTGAAAAAGTGCGTATATATGTGAATAAGCCCCTTTCCTAATAAAAGTTTCCAATTTTCTTTAAATAAAAATAATGTACAAAAATAAACATGAGTGGTGTCTCTGCATGTGGAAATATCCAGACTATTAAAATATGATGTTAATTAAACCGTACGGTGAACGGTGTAAATGTAAAAGAATAGTCCAGAATTGTTAATTTTTGGTCACTTCATATGAGAAATTTTTTATGGTGATCAAAAAGTTACATCTAGACTTTTCTGTGGTTGCCTCGGGTGTAAGAGGAGCTACAGCTATCCCACCTCTAATACCCTGTCATGCTGCGATCACCTATTAAACCATTAGATCACCGCTGTCAGCAGTGTCTAAAGGAATCTTATATCCATCCCTGGTGGTCTAGTGGGGGGGATCAGACTATTTTGGTCGAAATTATTTTCTCTACCAGGACAAGTGGATTGTGTTCCGCTTTAGCCCCTTGGACAAGTAGTTTTTTTTAAAATTTCCACACCCCTGCTCACATTAGGTAGCCATAGCCCCCCCCCCCCCCCCAAACACACACACACAGACACACACAGACAAACTTACCTGCCCTGCACAGCGCTTCTCCTCTCCAGCGGCGGCCTGACGAGTGACGTCACTGACGTCCTCCTGAGTGGGTCTGCAGAAGTACGTCACTTGTGCGACGTCCCTCATCAGACCCCGGTCGGCCGGAGGCAGACTCACTGTCTAAAGTGCCCGCTGCGCTATTATACCCCGCAGCTGCTTTAGAACAGTGAGCAGCGGCGCCAACCCTACCATGAACCTACTAGGCACAAAAAATAAAGGGGGCAGCAAAATGCCGCCCCTGAAAAGTGCCACCTGGAATGGGTCCCTGTACTGTGACATCACTCTGTATATTATCCCTGTACTGTGACATCACTCTGTATATTATCCCTGTACTGTGACATCACTGTTTATTATTCCTGTACTGTGACATCACTGTGTGTATTATCTCTGTACTGTGACATCACTGTGTATTATCCCTGTACTGTGACATCACTGTGTGTATTATCGCTGTACTGTGACATCACTGTGTGTATTATCTCTGTACTGTGACATCACTGTGTGTATTATCCCTGTACTGTGACATCACTGTGTATTATCCCTGTACTGTGACATCACTGTGTATTATCCCTGTACTGTGACATCACTGTGTATTATCCCTGTGCTGTGACATCACTGTGCATTATCCCTGTACTGTGACATCACTGTGTGTATTATTTCTGAACTATAACATCACTGTGTGTTATCTCTATACTGCAACATCACTGTTGATACTTACACTGCACTGTGACATCACTGTATATATTAAGCCTGTATACCCTAATGTCACTGTACATATTTACCTTGCACTGCGAGTGACAATACAGGGTAAATATGCACAGTTCAGAGTTAATATAAACAGTAATGTCTCTGTACAGGGACAATAAACAGTTTTGCCACTACAGGGTTAATAAACGCAGTGTTGTCACAGTAGGGGGTAACTATACAGTGATGTCATTGTACCGGGAAAATATACACAGTGAAGTCAGCATTCAAGAATAATAAACTGTGATGTCACTACAGGGTTGTTATACACAGTGACATCAAATTACAGGATGAAGCACAGTGATGTCACAGTTTATGAAGCACAGTGATCAAAAACTACAAATTGACCCAATAAGGGGCTAAGAGGCCAAAACAATATAATTATCCAAACCCCAAGGCCGCAGCCTGGGGTGCAAAACACCTCAAATTACTCCCCCCCTAAAACATAACTTTTAATTGTGTATATATTAAAAGATAACAAATCCAGAAGGTGATGATTAAAAATACAGTGTCACATGGGAGAATAATATAGTTATTGGAGCAACATTACTCCAGTGTTCGGGGCTCTGCAGAAGCCCAACATCCCAATTGTGACACTTATTAAAAACACAAAATTGCCGCCTCTACATGTTTCGCCGTCACCACGGCGTTCTCAAGAGGCAATATGTGCCAACAACACTCCAAAATGGCGGCAGGGGGTATTTATAGACCATCCCCCTATCATCATCAGTCAGCGACATCCATATCCAGCCTATCCCAGATATCCTAGTATTACTCCAATCATGATTCAATATATGAATCACTTCCCAGGTACTCCCGCTGTTGGGGACCAATTTTGTGTTTTTAAAGGAGTAGTCCAGTGGTGATTCAGTGGTGAGCAAATTATCCCCTATCCTAAGGATAGGGGATAAGTTGCAGATCGCGGGGGGTCCGACCCCTGGGGCCCCCCGCGATCTCCTGTAGGGAGCCCCGACAGCCTGCTGGAAGGGGGCGTGTCGACCTCCGCACGAGGCGGCGGCCGACACGCCCCCTCAATACAACTCTATGGCAGAGCCGAAGCGCTGCCTTCGGCAATCTCCGGCTCTGCCATAGAGATGTATTGAGGGGGCGTGTCGGCCGCCGCCTCGTGCGGGGGTCGACACCCGCTATCTCGGCGGAGAGTCGGGGCCCCGTACAGAGAGATCGCAGGGGGCCCCAGCGGTCGGACCCCCCGCGATCTCAAACTTATCCCCTATCCTTAGGATAGGGGATAAGTTTTTCACCACTGGACTACCCCTTTAATAAGAAGCACAGTGATGTCACAGAGACTACAGAATGTACAACTGTACGTATGATAAAGATGGCGGGATGCTATCGAAACGTCACACATACATGGGGGAATAAAACACTTTGTTTTTGCACCTTATCTGGGAGTGCCGCTGGATCTTTAGTTTTGTAGATAGATAGATAGATGATATATAGATAGATAGATAGATAGATAGATAGATAATAATAGATATGAGATAGATAGATGATAGATATGAGATAGATAATAGATAGGAGATAGATAGATAGATATGAGATAGATAGATAGATAGATAGATAGATAGATAGATAGATGATAGATACTATCTCTTTCTAGCTATCTATCTAAAACAAATAAAAAGGTCACAACCAAAATCCAGAAATTAGAGAGAAGTCGGGGTGCCCGCATACTTGGAACCTGGGTCCACTGGTTCCTCAATCCAGACAAAGAACAATATGATGCAACACGCCACAAGTTTGCAGAAAATGGTGGTTTATTCCATCATGTGCATAGTCCATAGTCCATGCACATGATGGAATAAACCACCATTTTCTGCAAACTTGTGGCGTGTTGCATCATATTGTTCTTTATCTATCTTTCTTTCTATATCCTATCTATCTATATCATATCAATCTATATCTATCATATCCATCTATCCCCTATCTATCTATCTATCTATATCATATATATCTATCATCTATCTATCTATCTATCATCTATTTATCTATCTATCTAGCTATCTCATATCTATCTATATATCCATCTATTTATGTATCTATATATCTATATATCATCTATCTATCTCTCATATCTATCTTTCATCTATCTCTCATTTATCTGAGATATATATGAGATAGATAGATAAATAGAAAGATAGATAGATAGATAGATAGATAGATACATAAATAGATAGATGGATATAGATAGATGGATAGATAGATATATATGAGATAGATAGATAGATAGATATGATATAGATAGATAGATATGAGATAGATAGATAGATAGATACATAAATAGATAGATGGATATAGATAGATGGATATATATATATATATATATATATATATATATATATATATACGAGATAGATAGATATTATATAGATAGATAGATATGAGATAGATGGATAGATAGATAGATGATTGATAGATCAGTGTCTCCCAACTAGGAGGGCCTCCAGCTGTTGCAAAACCACAACTCCCAGTATGCTCATAAAGCCAAAGGAATGCTGGGAGTTGTAGTTTTGCAACAGCTGGAGGCCCCCTGGTTGGGAAACTGATCTATCTTTCTCCTATCTATCTATATCATATAAATTTATCTATATCATATCCATCTATCTATATCATATCCATCTATCTCCTATCTATCTATCTGTCTATATCATATCTATCTATCATCTATCTATCGATCTGTCTATCATCTATCTATCCATCTATTTACCGTATGTATCTTTCTATATATCATCTCTCTATCTATATATCATCTATTTATCTATCTATCTCTCATATCTATCTAGCTATCTCTCGTCTATCTATCTCTCATCTATCTGAGTTAGATAGATAGATAGATAGATAGATATGAGATAGATAGATAGATGAGAGATAGATAGATATGAGAAAGATAGATAGATGCATAAATAGATGGATATAGATAGATGGATGGATAGATATGAGATAGATAGATAGATAGATAGATAGGAGATTGATAGATAGATATTAGATAGATAGATGCATAAATAGATGGATATAGATAGATGGATGGATAGATATGAGATAGATAGATAGATAGATAGGAGATTGATAGATAGATAGATAGATAGATAGATAGATAGATAGATCAGTGTTCCCCAACCTGGGGGCCTCCAGCTGTTGCAAAACTACAACTCCCAGTATGCTCATAAAGCCAAAGCAATGCTGGGAGTTGTAGTTTTGCAACAGCTGGAGGCCCCCTGGTTGGGAAACACTGAACAACCTCCCACTGTCTCCCGAACTACAACTTTCCCCCTCTCCCCCAAGCAAGTTACTTACTTTAAAAGGGCAGCATCAGCAGTGGGCACTGGGCAGGTAAGTCTTCCATACTGGTGGTGTCCGGGCCTGTATACACACAGCAAGCCTGCTCCACAAGGTCCAGCAGCAGCATACAGGGGAGTGAGAATACAGGGGAGTGAGAGAGGGGGAGGAGCTTCCTGTCTGCTCTTCCCAGTCTGCATAGCGCGGCCCCTGCGTGGTGACAGAGCTGCTGGCTGAAGATTTATTAAATAAAAGGATGGCGGAGTAGATGGCTCCGGGGGGCGGGGGGTGCAGCGGGGGCTCGGGCCCCTTACTGGTGAACTAGCTGTACCCCCCTGAGGGCCATAAGAGCTGCTAGTGACCTACTGCTGCTAGGGGAGGCACAAGGGGGGGCCAATCATGATGTAGGGGGGGCCGTGGCCCCCTCTGCCCCCCCCCTAGAGACGCCACTGGGCCGCCTGCAGGGGTGGTTGAACGCAGCATCCATCCGGGTACTGTCTAACTTGCTGTGGTCGGGGAGTATGCGGTGGTATGTGGCCTAATGCTGGCCTCTGGGGCCGGACCTGGAGAGGGCAGCGGGCCCCCTCTCACGCTGCGCCCCTGTGCAGCTGAACCGGCTGCACAGTTCGTCTGTTTTCTCTCTGAGGTGGGGGGGGGGGGGGGGTTCAGGAGGTCTTTCAGCAGCCCTTTCTCCGATCAGCAGCAGTTTCTATAGCAGGCGACCAGCCCCAGCAGCCCTTTCTCTTAAAGTGGCAGAGGATCAGCAGGGGCTGGTCGGGCGCAGCGCTGGGGCTCGCCGCCTGCAGGCAGGATGGAACTGGAACTGCTGTATTAAACTTCAATCCCGGCGGTCTTCCGGAGAGTGAGGAGTAACTTGCGCTAGTCGGGTCCCTGAGCGAGGCCCCCCATTAACGCGAGAACTGAGGCGGTGGCCTATTATGCTAGAGCCACCTCTGCTGTCAGTTGGCCAGCCTGCTGCAGTCAGCCCAGGAAGCCTCATTGCTTCCGGCACGGCCAGTCTTGCGGCCGGCCGTGCGACAACCACTGTCAGGGGCCGGGCCAAGAACTCTTCTTTAACATGGTGCGGCCGGTGCATTGCCATAGAATGAGATGGTCCGCCTCCATCACATCCTATTGGCTCACTCTTGTCACATGACATATTTAAACGTGACACATCGATGCGCACAGCAGTGTCAGTTTGGCTATCACAGGGAGAGGATCTCCTCTCCCTGTGATAGCTGAAGCTGCACGGAGCTCTCATGGCCTCTGTGGCCCGACAGAAGTTCACACATTTACGCAGCTCATACGGCTGGCTCATATACATTTACTGTTGATCCACAGCGCTATCGGGATCCCGATGCCCGAAGGCGCTGTCATCAGTGTGCGTCCCCGCGAGCGCCCCCCGCCCGCAGCTCTACTCCCCGTCCCCCGCAGCTCTACTCCCCGTCCCGTTAACGCTCAGGGAGCGGGGAACAGAAAGTAGAGCATCGGGCGCAGGTTAAGTTATTTGTGTAGTGCTGCGCATGCGCAGTACTACTTTACCTGCACCCGATGCTCTACTTTCTGTTCCCCGCTCCCTGAGCGTTAACGGGACGGGGAGTAGAGCTGCAGGGGACGGGGAGTAGAGCTGCGGGGCGCTCGCGGGGACGCACACTGATGACAGCGCCATCGGGCATCGGGATCCCGATAGCGCTGTGGATCAACAGTACATGTAATAATAGAGTAAGTGTATATGAGCCAGCCGTATGAGCTGCGTACATGTGTGAACTTCTGTCGGGCAACAGAGGCCATGAGAGCTCCGTGCAGCTTCAGCTATCATAGGGAGAGGAGATCCTCTCCCTGTGATAGCCAAACTGACACTGCTGTGCGCATCGATGCGTGACGTTTAAATATGTCACGTGACAAGAGTGAGCCAATAGGATGTGATGGAGGCGGACCATCTCATTCTATGGCAAATCTCGTTCTACGGCAATGCACTGGCCATTCGGCAGTCAAGGTGATCGGCCCACCGGGGATTTTCCCGGTATCCCAGTCCAGCCTTGACTCTGGCTGGGTTGCAGTCACCCACCAGTACACACAGCAGACCCTAAACCCATATCATTATTGCTAAGCAGGAAGATGGGAGTCCATTTCACTCTGATGGACCATTTTTAAATGCAATCCATAACCTGGCTTTGGCAGGAACCCTTCTTACTCCTCCTACTTGCATTTGATACTGGGTTTAGGATCTGCATAGGAAACACACACACAAGCACACACTTACCTGTGTTGCCTGCTGACGCCTCCTTGGCTGTCCCCAAACGGTATAAAACCTACAGCCACGGGAAGCTGTAAGGATAGAGGACATACCTGTATCCTATTGGACTCACTTGTCTTGGTTAAATCCAGCTTATTTGACAACCTATGGTGCTGCTGCTTCTGCTCATGGCAGTGCTGCTTCTGACAAGGCTGTTCTTTGGTGGGCCTAGGCGACATCACAATCTCCATGGTTACATACACAACAAAGGTCAGATGTTGTTTACACCTGGCCATGCCAGTGGTATTGAGTAGCATATCACAGTGCTAAGGGTCCTGGATGCAACAATCTTTCAATGGGGAATAGCCGCACTGAGTTTGTCAAGTGCACCCATGTTTGCAACTCCAACAATACACACGTATGTATGTATGTATGTATATCTATATATCTGTCTGTCTATCTATCTATCCATCTATCTCTATATATATTTATCTCTCTCTCTCTCTATATGTATATATATATATATTTTTTTTCTTTTAAATATATATATATATATATATATATATATATATACATATATATAGAGAGAGAGAGATGGAAATACTTTTTTAAACATGTTTTCACCTTTTTTTTTACCTTCTTATTTTTTTCTTCTCTCCATGTTTTCCTTCTTTCCTCCTTTTTTCCTATGCTGCTGCTTCTTATTTTTCTTCTTTTTCAGACCCTATCATTGCACTATTGCTTATTCAATACCACCAGCAGATGGAGACACTATATTGCAACATTAGTTGTGAGCAGCAGGTTGTACAAACAAATGCCTCATAGCTGATGTCATATCCATTATTGCAATGGATGGCTGGCTGGCTGGCAACATTTGTTTTTATTATTCCAATACCACAGTACCAATGCATGGTCAATCAACAGCAATGACACCCCCATGTCAATTAACAAGATTCAGCACCCACTACCTGAAAGACAGCTACCTATCATGTCATGTCCAACCTGCACAGGTGTGCTGGTTGCTGAGCTTATTCAATTAAAGAGGACATTCAGCAGCAGCAGTCCTGTGCCTGGTCGCTCCAACAGGGGCCAGACACAAGCGGCACCACCTATTGTCTTTTGCCTGCAGTAGGGGCCCACTGGACTAGCCAGCAAGCAGCTGCAGTAGCAGCAAATAAACAGGTAATCTTTCTTTCCAACACTAAAACCTGGTGGTGCACTTAATATATGCTACCAGATAGGGGACATATCAGAAATTAAACTGATATAAACTGACACCACATTTGATACCAGCCAAAAGGAAGGATAAAAAGTGATGACTGTGAAAGGGGAGGAACCAACGCTGTCCCCTTCATAAGCACCATCACTACTTGTAGGAAGGGAGGCTGGCTGGCAGCCTCCCATACACACTCTAGCTGGGTGGCAGTCACCCACCAGTACACACAGCAGACCCTAAACCCATATCATTATTGCTAAGCAGGAAGATGGGAGTCCATTTCACTCTGATGGACAATTTTTAAATGCAATCCATAACCTGGCTTTGGCAGGAACCCTTCTTACTCCTCCTACTTGCATTTGATACTGGGTTTAGGATCTGCATAGGAAACACACACACAAGCACACACTTACCTGTGTTGCCTGCTGACGCCTCCTTGGCTGTCCCCAAACGGTATAAAACCAACAGCCACGGGAAGCTGTAAGGATAGAGGACATACCTGCATCCTATTGGACTCCCTTGTCTTGGTTAAATCCAGCTTATTTGACAACCTATGGTGCTGCTGCTTCTGCTCATGGCAGTGCTGCTTCTGACAAGGCTGTTCTTTGGTGGGCCTAGGTGACATCACAATCTCCATGGTTACATACACAACAAAGGTCAGATGTTGTTTACACCTGGCCATGCCAGTGGTATTGAGTAGCATATCACAGTGCTAAGGGTCCTGGATGCAACAATCTTTCAATGGGGAATAGCCGCGCTGAGTTTGTCAAGTGCACCCATGTTTGCAACTCCAGCAATACACACATATGTGTATCTATCTATCTATCCATCTCTCTTTCTCTCTCTCTCTCTCTCTCTCTCTCTCTCTCTCTCTCTCTCTCTCTCTCTCTATATATATATATATTGTGAAGATTCCTCCTTGGGGATTAGCTCTGGGATCGTCCTGGTCACTTGCCACGGGACACGTTCCTCACAATAACACCAGAGACCACAGTTCCGCATACAAGTGTGGCTCCTCGGCAGATTTATTTCCACAGGTTGCAGGTAAAACAAAACATAAACAGGAACAAAATAAAGTCCTAGACCGTCTGGTCACTGACTAGACATGTCAGCATGCCCTGACTACAAACTGGTGAGCTTCCCTCAGCCAGTTAAACATGTGTCTCCTGCAACCTGTTACTCACAGTTCACACCACTTCTTGGACCACTCGTAGCGCCTTCTACGTGTTACCTAAACAGGGTCTGTGTGTCTCCCCCTCTAACAGCCAGCATACTGTTTCCAAGGGAGAGCCCCAACTATTCTGATTCCTTTCCTTTTACACACACTTCCCCTTCCTGATACCTCATTAATCAGTCCACAGGTGGAACATTCTCCAGAGTTAGCGAGGGAAATACAGCCTTTCCTTGCCACACTGCCACAAATCTCCCCCCCCCCCCCCCTCTGCTCAGACCACCGGGAAGGAGCACTTTTATTCAAAAGGCAGAGTCCAACTGCCTTTTCTTTTCCTTGGTCAACTTTTGTCCCACAGTCTCTGAAGTCCTTGACTTTTTTTTTCCGGATTTTTACCAGCCACCAATTGCATGTCTCTCGGTCACACCTCTCCAGTACTAGGTTCTTCACCCTGGTGTGAGCAGGGTTCTTGAAATTAAGGAGAGAGAGGACCGATGCTTCTAACCTTTGTCTTCTTCTGGCTTGCCAGACCTCTTCCTCTGCTTCAGAGAATCTTTCGGCCTCAGTGGCTTCACCAACCATTGTCTTGTTCTCTGTAGCTTCAGAGGACCTCCGACACGGGTCGATCTCAGTTTCAACTTTAGAGTACTTCCCACCTGGTTTCACCACAGTTTTGACTTCAGTGCATTTCTCACATGGTTTCACTTCATCCCTTCCAGCTTTCGGCACCTCATCCCTTCCAGCTTTCGGCACCAGTGGCACCAGCTTCCTCATGTTTGGCTTCAGAGTCTTTGGCTCCTTCAGATTCTTGTCTGGAATCAGCTTCTACTACTGTTTGGCTCTTCACTGCAGCTTCTTCAGGCTTACTCTTCTCTTCACCTGTAGCTTCAGTTGTGCCATTCTCTTTACTCATAGCTTTTGAGGTTGACTCTGGTTTAGCTTCTGCTTCAGAGGATTTCTCTGCCTCAGCATTACCTTCAGAATTTTTGGTCTGCTCAGGTTCAGAGGATTTCCCGCCTGACTCCTCCTTAGTCTCCACTTCAGAGGATTTCACACCAGGTTTCTGCTCAGTCCTAGCTTCAGGGGACTTCTTACAGGGCTTCACCTCAATCTTAGCATTAGAGGACTTTTTACCGGGCTTCAGAGAAAGCATCCCTGTATCCCGTAACTTCTGCCCCAGAAGCCTTTCTTGAGCCAATTCCCCCATAGCTTGGTCTCTGCTCTCTTTTAGGACTTCCTGGTCCTCTTCCTTTTTCTCACATTTTCGCTGCTTACACTGGAGCTTAGCGGACTTCATCCTCTCACTGTCAAGTAACTCTGTCAAGTCCCTGACAGTATCTTCCGAAGACAGCAATTGTTTCCTCAACTGTTCATTGTCCGCCAGCACAGCCACCTGCTCGTAGAGTTGCGCTCCCAGCAAAACCAAGGCAGCTACGTGGGACCTTCTGCGCATTTCGTTCTGCACTTCCAGGCTCTCTTTTAAGATCTTCATGTCATCTTCCAGCTTTATATATTTTAGCTGCTCACTCTTGAGCTTAGCAGAGTTCATCTTCTCACTGTCCAGCAACTGTTTCTTGGTCTTCTCTAACTCATTGATAAATTTTCCACTCTCACCAATCTGTTCAGATAGATCTGAGATCTCCTGTTGCAAGTTCTTGTTTTCATGTTTCAGAGTCTCAACTTGTTTCAGGGCCTCCTCATACTGCTCACGGAGCAAGTCATTGTCATGACGAGCAGATTGAAGAGCATGTGCAAGGGCATTCTTCGCCATGACTTCCTCCACAAGTTGTCTCTTAGCTTTAGAGACACTCTCCAGATTGCTGGCAAGAGCCTCAACTTCCATCTTCATTTCATTCTTCGTTTTTTCATGGCTACCAGCCTAGCCTTGTGATCACTCCACAGAGCCTGATATGCACCATGTAGAAGACTCACTTCTTCTTCCTTGAATGACATCCGCTTGGCCAGACTCTCCACTTCACTCTCCTTGCTGGTCACAAGACCCTGGGAGAGGGACAGTTCATCCTGCAGAGCCACAAACTCACTTCTGTGGTGCTCCATGACTTTTTCCAGCTGAAGCCTCGCTTCTTGCTCTTTCTTAAAGTCAGCAAGTGATTTGTCCTTCTCCTCTGTCAAGCGATGAACAGTGGTCCCTCAACATATGATATTAATTGGTTCCAGGAGAACCATCATATGTTGAAACCATCATATGTCGAGTACATATGTCTATGTAAAAATAGTAATTGGTTCTGGGGCCTCGGAACCATTGTATGTTGAATACATATCTCTATGGGAAACTGCTAATTGGTTCTGGGATGACCATTGTAGGTGGAGTGTATGGGGAGTGTTTAACAAACCAGGGTGCCTCCAGCTGTTGCACAACTACAACTCCCAGCATGCATGTACAGCCATTGACTGTCTGGGCATTCTGGGAGTTATAGTTTTGCAACAGCTGGAGGCACACTGATAGGGAAACATTGATGTATGGGGTGTATAGTGTGTCTATGTATTGTATGTGATGTGTGACATCGCATACAGTACTGTACAGTTCTTTAAATACCTTCAGGGGGTGACAGAATGTCCTCCATTACGATCCTGCCGACTACAGCTCTATAGGAAAGGAAGGGGAGCGGCTCATTGGATGCCTGCAGCAAGATGCTGCAGGCTATTGGCTATGGCTGCAATGGGGGGGCGGTGCTTACACGGAGCTCACAGTGGAAGCCTCCGTGAGTTAGCAGGACAGCATGTGAGTAACAGGAGGCAGAACGGGGCACACGGGGCACATTATACAACTGTCTGTCATTTGCTGAAGTTGTCAGCGCTGTCAGATAGCTGTTTGTACGATGGCCCCGACACACAGCAGCATCATATGTCGAGGCTGCCTTCAACATACAATGGGCTCTGAGAGGTCATCATATGTTGAAATGATCATATGTCGGGGCCATCATAAGTCGGGGGATCACTGTACCTCTTTTTCTTTTTCCATCAACTTCACAGAAACCATCTGCAGGGTTTCTTCCAGATTCTGGATCTGCTCCAGTATTTTTTCAAGGCCAGCTCGTCTTTTCCGAGACCTTTTACTGACAGCGGTCTCCTCACTCTCGCTGTTAGACCTTGAGACATCCTCTCGTCCTCTGTCAGACACTCGACCCAGCTCTTCTCCATCTCTAGATGAAGTCTCCCCCTTTTTTGGGGTTGTGGCCACTTGTGCCTCATTATTATCATCAACAACAGGTGCCACTGACACCTGGCCCTCTTCCTCTCCCACCACTTTGGCAACTCAGGAGACTCTTGCTAAACATTCCCGTCGGACTGGAAATCCCTTGGTGGTAAGTTTGTTGCCCCTAGCAACAACTTCAATGACTCTGGGCACCAGCGAATCCAGGTGATTCCCAAACAGTTCCTCTGAACTGTCTCTTGGCTCCTTGGCAGACTTTTCTTTTATCTTGTCACAGTCTCTTCATGGCCTGGAAAAAACTATTAGGGCTCCTGGGTCTGCAACAATATGTGGTCCAGTGGTTCGACCTTCCTGGTTACGACCTCTCTCTAGTTCAGACACCACATCTTCTTCACTTAGGACTCTGTCTGTGACCGTAAGCGCAGCCCCCCAGCTCCACCGGTACTCTTTTCCGGAGTTTTGGTTTCTCCACAGCCATCTCTGTAGCTTCTTTTCCAGTCACATCTTTATCTTGACTCGCGGACTGTTCTTCAGCTCCCCTAGTGGTCTGGCACACTCCCACCTGAGATATACCTAGGGTCTGCTGACACTCCCCGTCCTCAGCCTCTGTGGAGTTACTGTCCATTGCTATGTGGTGTAAATCAAGTGTTGTGAGCCTATCAGGTGTTCTGCTCTAGTCACCTGACTATCTTCCCACAACTGCTGAAAAAATGGAAAATCCTTCCCCAGCACTGCTTCATACTCTTAGGAAGGCTCAATTGCAACCTTATGACTTATGGTAGCATAGGGAGTAGAAATACACACATTTACTGTTTTACACTACAGCAGGGTCTGGCTTTCTGCCGCTGGTCTTTACCAGACTTATTACAAATTTTGGATCTAACAAAACCATCATCTTTTTACCTTCTATTTCCAGCTCACAAAGGTTTTCTTTTGTCCTGTGAGAGGTGGCGACAATACTCTTTACATCGGAACACATTAACATAAGTGCTTCAAGAAAAACATTATCAGCCTGCATGGGTTCACAATATACAGCACCATTCACACAGTCCAGTAGAGACCCCCCAGTCCTCACTACTTCCGGAACCTTTGTGCGTGAACTCTGAGGTGCACTGTCAGCATTCCACAGCTGCCAGAAATACGGAAAGTCTCTGCCCAGTGCAATTTCCACTGTAAGTTCCGCACATACCTCCATCATATGGCTTACTGTCCCAAAACATGTATCAAAGGTAATTTGAATAGTCTTACTGGGCTCCGGGCGGGACTTCACAAATGGAATTATTTCTGGCATAATCCGAGATACAGTCTGGCAACAATCCAAGTTCACCCACAGTGGGATTCTGCCCACCAACAACTCACGGGACCTCGGCTTCATCTGGCGACCACCGGTTGTGGCCCACGTCGGTTGCCCCCAGCAACGGCCTGCCGATGTCCTTTTTCCAGGAAAAAAATCTCGATCTGTTGCCCCGAGCAATGCTCCTCCACAGACTCGCTCGCTCTCATACTTGGCTCGCTCGCATATCTGGCCTGCTCGCACGCATATCTGGCTCGCTCGCTTTCATATCTGGCTCGCTCGCATGCTCTCATGTCTCGCCTGCTTGCTCTCACGTCTCGCTCGCTCTCATATCTGGCTCGCTCGCTCACAAATCTGGCTCGCTCGCTCTCATATCTGGCTCACTCTCATATCTGGCTTGCTTGCTCTCATATCTGGCTCGCTCACTCTCATGTCTGGCTCGCTCGCTTGCTCTCTTGTCTGGCTCGCTCTCATATCTGGCTAGCTCGCTTGCTCTCTTGTCTGGCTCGCTCTCTAATCTGGCTTGCTCTCATATCTGGCTAGCTCGCTCTCATATCTGGCTCGCTCGCTTGCTCTCATATCTGGCTCGCTCGCTTGCTCTCTTGTCTGGCTCGCTCTCTTATTTGGCTCCCTCACATATCTGGCTCGCTCGCTCTCACATCTGGCTCGCTCGCTTGCTCTCATATCTGGCTCGCTCGCTTGCTCTCTTGTCTGGCTCGCTCTCTTATCTGGCTCTCTTATCTGGCTCGCTTGCTTTCACATCTGGCTCGCTCGCTTGCTCTCATATCTGTCTCGCTCGCTTGCTCTCATATCTGTCTCGCTCGCTTGCTCTCTTGTCTGGCTCGCTCTCTTATCTGGCTCGCATATCTGGCTCGCTCGCTCTCACCTCTGGCTCGCTCGCTTGCTCTCATATCTGGCTCTCTCGCTTGCTCTCTTGTCTGGCTCGCTCTCTTATCTGGCTCGCTCTCACATCTGGCTCGCTCGCTTGCTCTCTTGTCTGGCTTGCTCTCTCATCTGGCTCACTCGTTCTCATATCTGGCTCGCTCGCTTGCTCTCATGTCTGGCTCACTCGCTCTCAGATCTGGCTCGCTCACTTGCTCTCATGTCTGGCTCACTCGCTCTCATATCTGGCTCGCTTGCTTGCTCTCTTGTCTGGCTCGCTCTCTTATATGGCTCGCTCGCATATCTGGCTCGCTCGCTCTCACATCTGGCTCGCTCGCTTGCTCTCTTGTCTGGCTCGCTCTCTTATCTGGCTCGCATATCTGGCTCGCTCGCTCTCATATCTGGCTCGCTCGCTTGCTCTCATGTCTGGCTCGCTCGCTCTAATATCTGGCTCGCTCGCTTGCTCTCATGTCTGGCTCGCTTGCTGTCATATCTGGTTCGCTCGCTTGCTCTCTTGTCTGGCTCGCTCTCTTATATGGCTCGCTCGCTCGCATATCTGGCTCACTCGCTTGCTCGCATATCTGGCTCGCTCGCTCTCACATCTGGTTTGCTCGCTTGTTCTCATATCTGGCTAGCTCGCTTGCTCTCATGTCTGGCTCGCTCGCTGTCATATCTAGTTCGCTCGCTTGCTCTCTTGTCTGACTCACTCTCTTATCTGGCTCGCTCGCATATCTGGCTAGCTCGCTCTCATATCTGGCTCGCTCGCTTGCTCTCATATCTGGCTCGCTCGCTTACTCTCTTGTCTGGCTCGCTCTCTTATTTGGCTCGCTCGCTCTCACATCTGGCTCGCTCGCTTGCTCTCATATCTGGCTCGCTCGCTTGCTCTCTTGTCTGGCTCGCTCTCTTATCTGGCTCGCTCGCTCTCACATCTGGCTCGCTTGCTTGCTCTCATATCTGGCTCGCTTGCTCTCTTGTTTGGCTCGCTCTCTTATCTGTCTCGCTCTCACATCTGGCTCGCTCGCTTGCTCTCATATCTGGCTCGCTCGCTTGCTCTCTTGTCTGTCTCGCTCTCTTATCTGGCTCGCTCTCATATATGGCTTGCTCGCTTGCTCTCATATCTGGCTCGCTCCCTTACTCTCTTGTCTGTCTCGCTCTCTTTTATGGCTCGCTCGCATATCTGGCTCGCTCGCTCTCACATCTGGTTCGCTCGCTTGCTCTCTTGTCTTGCTCGCTCTCTTATCTGGCTCGCTCGCTCGCATATCTGGCTCGCTCTCTCTCATATCTTGCTCGCTCGCTCTCATGTCTGGCTCACTCGCTCTCATATCTGGCTCGCTCACTTACTCTCATGCCTGGCTCGCTCACTCTAATATCTGGCTTGCTCTCATGTCTGGCTTGCTCACTATCATCTCCGGTTCGCTTGCTTGCTCTCATGTCTGGCTCACTCGCTCTCATATCTGGCTCGCTCGCTTGCTCTCTTATCTGGCTCGCTCTCTTATCTGGCACGCTCTCATATCTGGCTTGCTCGCTTGCTCTCATATCTGGCTCGCTCGCTTGCTCTCATATCTGGCTCGCACGCTTGCTCTCTTGTCTGGCTCACTCGCTCTCATATCTGTCTCGCTTGCTTGCTTTCTTGTCTGGTTCGCTCTCTTATCTGGCACGCTCTCATATCTGGATTGCTCGCTTGCTCTCATATCTGGCTCGCTCGCTTGCTCTCATATCTGGCTCGCTCGCTTGCTCTCTTGTCTGGCTCGCTCTCTTATCTGGTTCACTCGCATATCTGGCTCACTCGCTCTCAAATCTGGCTGGCTCACTTGCTCTCATATCTGGCTCGCTCGCTTGCTCTCATATCTGGCTTGCTCACTCTCATCTCTGGTTCGCTTGCTTGCTCTCTTGTCTGGCTTGCTCTCCTATCTCGCTCGCTTGCTCTCATATCTGGCTCGCTCTCTTATCTGGCACGCTCTCATATCTGGTTTGCTCGCTTGCTCTCATATCTGGCTCGCTCGCTTGCTCTCATATCTGGCTCGCTCGCTTGCTCTCTTGTCTGGCTCGCTCGCTCTCATATCTGTCTCGCTTGCTTGCTCTCTTGTCTGGTTCGCTCTCTTATCTGGCACGCTCTCATATCTAGCTTGCTCGCTTGTTCTCATATCTGGCTCGCTCGCTTGCTCTCATATCTGGCTCGCTCGCTTGCTCTATTGTCTGGCTCGCTCTCTTATCTGGTTCACTCGCATATCTGGCTCGCTCGCTTGCTCTCATATCTGGCTCGCTCGCTTGCACTATTGTCTGGCTCGCTCTTTTATCTGGTTCACTCGCATATCTGGCTCACTCGCTCTCAAATCTGGCTGGCTCGCTTGCTCTCATATCTGGCTAGCTCGCTTGCTCTCTTGTCTTGCTCGCTCTCTTATCTGGCTCGCTCTCATATCTGGCTGGCTCGCTTGCTCTCATATCTGGCTCGCTCGCTTGCTCTCATATCTGGCTCGCTTGCTCTCATGTCTGGCTCGCTCGCATATCTGGCTCGCTCGCTTGCTCTCATATCTGGCTCGCTCGCTTGCTTAATTGCCTGGCTCGCTCTCTTATCTGCCTCGCTCTCTCTCACATCTGGCTCACTCGCTGCTCTCTTGTCTGACTCGCTCTCTTATGTGGCTCGCTCACATATCTTGCTCGCTCGATCTAACATCTGGCTCACTCGCTTGCTCTCTTGTCTGGCTCGCTCTCTAATCTGTCTCGCTCTCACATCTGGCTTGCTCGCTTGCTCTCATATCTGGCTCGCTCGCTTGCTCTCTTGTCTGGCTCGCTCTCTTATCTGGCTTGCTCGCTAACATATCTGGCTCGCTGGCTTGCTCTCTTGTCTCGCTCGCTCTCTTATCTGGCTCCCTCGCTTGCATATCTGGCTAGCTCGCTCTCATATCTGGCTCGTTCGCTTTCTCCCATATCTGGATCGCTCGCTCACATATCTGTCTCGCTCGCTTGCTCTCTTGTCTGGTTCTCTCTCTTATCTGGCTCGCTCTCATATCTGGCTTGCTCGCTTGCTCTCATATCTGTCTCGCTCGCTTGCTCTCTTGTCTGGCTCGCTCTCTTATCTGGCTCCATCGCATATCTGGCTCGCTCGCATATCTGGCTCACTCGCTCTCACATCTGATTTGCTCGCTTGTTCTCATATCTGGCTAGCTCGCTTGCTCTCTTGTCTGACTCACTCTCTTATCTGGCTCGCTCGCATATCTGGCTAGCTCGCTCTCATATCTGGCTCGCTCGCTTGCTCTCATATCTGTCTCGCTTGCTTGCTCTCAAATCTGGCTCGCTCGCTTGCTCTCTTGTCTGGCTCGCTCTCTTATTTGGCTCGCTCGCATATCTGGCTCGCTCGCTCTCACATCTGGCTCGCTCGCTCTCACATCTGGCTCGCTCGCTTGCTCTCATATCTGGCTCACTCTCTTATCTGGCTCGCTCGCATATCTGGCTCGCTCGCACTCACATCTGGCTCGCTCGCGTGCTCTCATATCTGGCTCGCTCGCTTGCTCTCTTGTCTGGCTCACTCTCTTATCTGTCTCGCTCTCACATCTGGCTCGCTCGCTTGCTCTCATATCTGGCTCGCTCGCATGCTCTCTTGTCTGGCTCGCTCTCTTATCTGGCTTGTTCGCTCTCATATCTTGCTCGCTCGCTTGCTCTCATGTCTGGCTCGCTCACTCTCATATCTGTCTAGCTCGCTTGCTCTCTTGTCTGGCTCGCTCTTTTATCTGGCTTGCTCTGACATCTGGCTCTCTCGCTTGCTCTCTTGTCTGGCTCGCTCTCTTATCTGGCTCGCTCACTCTCATATCTGGCTTGCTCGCTTGCTCTCATGTATTGCTCGCTCGCTCTCATGTATTGCTCGCTCACTTGCTCTCATGTCTGGCTCACTCGTTCTCATATCTGGCTCGCTCGCTTACTCTCTTGTCTGGCTCTCTCACTTAAATGGCTCGCTCGCTCATCTGGCTAGCTCGCTCTCATATGTGGCTCGCTCACTCTGATATCTCGCTCGCTCGCTTGCTCTCTTGTCTGGTTCGCTCTCTTATCTGGCTCGCTCTCATATCTGGCTTGCTCGCTTGCTCTCATATCTGGCTCGCTCGCTTGCTCTCATATGTGTCTCGCTCGCTTGCTCTCTTGTCTGGCTCGCTCTCTTAACTGGCTCGCTCGCATATCTGGCTCGCTCACTCTCACCTCTGGCTCGCTCGCTTGCTCTCATATCTGGCTCGCTCGCTTGCTCTCTTGTTTGGCTCGCTCTCTTATCTGGCTCGCTCTCACATCTGGCACGCTCGCTTGCTCTCTTGTCTGGCTCGCTCTCATATCTGACTCGCTCCCTTGCTCTCATTTCTGGCTCGCTCGCTTGCTCTCATGTCTGGCTCGCTCGCTCTCATATCTGGCTCGCTCGCTTGCTCTCTTGTCTGGCTCGCTCTCTTATATGGCTCGCTCGCATATCTGGCTCGCTCGCTCTCACATCTGGCTCGCTCGCTTGCTCTCTTGTCTGGCTCCCTCTCTTATCTGGCAAGCTTGCTCTCATAACTGGCTCGCTCGCTTGCTCTCTTGTTTGGCTGGCTCTCTTATCTGGCTCGCTCTCACATCTGGCTCGCTCGCTTGCTCTCATATCTGGCTCGCTCGCTTGCTCTCTTGTCTAGCTCGCTCTCTTATCTGGCTCGCTCTCATATCTGGTTCGCTCGCTTGCTCTCATATCTGGCTCGCTCGCTTGCTCTCTTTTATGGCTCGCTCGCATATCTGGCTCGCTCGCTCTCACATCTGGCTCGCTCGCTTGCTCTCTTGTCTGGCTCGCTCTCTTATCTGGCTCGCTCGCTCGCATATCTGGTTCGCTCGCTCTCACATCTGGCTTGCTCGCTTGCTCTCTTGTCTGGCTCGCTCTCTTATCTGGCTCGCTCGCTCTCATATCTGGCTCGCTCGCTCTCATGTCTTGCTCGCTCGCTCTCATATCTGGCTCGCTCACTTACTCTCATGCCTGGCTCGCTCGCTCTCATATCTGGCTCGCTCGCTTGCTCTCATGTCTGGCTTGCTCGCTCTCATCTCTGGTTCGCTCGCTTGCTCTCATGTCTGGCTCACTCGCTCACATATCTGGTTCGCTCGCTCTCACATCTGGCTTGCTCGCTTGCTCTCTTGTCTGGCTCGCTCTCTTATCTGGCTCGCTCGCTCTCATATCTGGCTCGCTCGCTCTCATGTCTTGCTCGCTCGCTCTCATATCTGACTCGCTCACTTACTCTCATGCCTGGCTCGCTCGCTCTCATATCTGGCTCGCTCGCTTGCTCTCATGTCTGGCTTGCTCGCTCTCATCTCTGGTTCGCTCGCTTGCTCTCATGTCTGGCTCACTCGCTCTCATATCTGGCTCGCTCGCTTGCTCTCTTGTCTGGCTCGCTCTCTTATTTGTTACGCTCTCATATCTGGCTTGCTCGCTTGCTCTCATATCTGGCTCGCTCACTTGCTCTCATATCTGTCTGGCTCGCTTGCTCTCTTGTCTGGCTTGCTCGCTCTCATATCTGTCTGGCTCGCTTGCTCTCTTGTCTGGTTTGCTCTCTTATCTGGCACGCTCTCATATCTGGCTCGCTCGCTTGCTCTCATATCTGTCTCGCTCACTTGCTCTCATATCTGGCTCGCTCGCTTGCTCTCTTGTGTGGCTCACTCTCTTATCTTGTTCGCTTGCATATCTGGCTCGCTCGCATATCTAGCTCCCTCGCTCTCAAATCTGGTTTGCTCGCTTGTTCTCATATCTGGCTAGCTCGCTTGCTCTCTTGTCTGGCTCATTCTCTTATCTGGCTCTCTCGCATATCTGGCTAGCTCGCTCTCATATCTGGCTCGCTCGCTTGCTCTCATATCTGACTCGCTCCCTTGCTCTCATTTCTGGCTTGCTCGCTTGCTCTCTTGTCTGGCTCGCTCTCTTATCTTGCTCGCTCGCATATCTGGCTCGCTCGCTCTCAAATCTGGCTTGCTCGCTTGCTCTCATATCTGGCTAGCTCGCTTGCTCTCTTGTCTTGCTCGCTCTCTTATCTGTCTCGCTCGCTCTCATATCTGGCTGGCTCGCTTGTACTCATATCTGGCTCGCTCGCTCTCATGTCTGGCTCGCTCGTATATCTGGATCGCTCGCTTGCTCTCATATCTGGCTCGCTCGCTTGCTTAATTGTCTGGCTCGCTCTCTTATCTGCCTCGCTCTCTCTCACATCTGGCTTGCTCAATTACTCTCTTATCTGTTTCGCTCTCACATCTGGCTCGCTCGCTTTCTCTCATATCTGGCTCGCTCACTTGCTCTCTTGTCTGGCTCGCTCTCTTATCTGGCTCGCTCGCTCTCATATCTGGCTCGCTCATTTGCTCTCATGTCTGGCTCGCTCGCTCTCATATCTGGCTCGCTCGCTTGCTCTCTTGTCTGGCTCGCTCTCTTATATGGCTCGCCCGCATATCTGGCTCGCTCGCTCTCACATCTGGCTCGCTCGCTTGCTCTCTTGTCTGGCTCCCTCTCTTATCTGGCAAGCTTGCTCTCATATCTGGCTTGCTAGCTTGCTCTCATGTCTGGCTCGCTCTCTTATTTGGCTCGCTCGCAAATCTGGCTCGCTCGCTCTCACATCTGGCTCGCTCGCTTGCTCTCATAACTGGCTCGCTCGCTTGCTCTCTTGTTTGGCTGGCTCTCTTATCTGGCTCGCTCTCACATCTGGCTCGCTCGCTTGCTCTCATATCTGGCTCGCTCGCTTGCTCTCTTGTCTAGCTCGCTCTCTTATCTGGCTCGCTCTCATATCTGGTTCGCTCGCTTGCTCTCATATCTGGCTCGCTCGCTTGCTCTCTTTTATGGCTCGCTCGCATATCTGGCTCGCTCGCTCTCACATCTGGCTCGCTCGCTTGCTCTCTTGTCTGGCTCGCTCTCTTATCTGGCTCGCTCGCTCGCATATCTGGTTCGCTCGCTCTCACATCTGGCTTGCTCGCTTGCTCTCTTGTCTGGCTCGCTCTCTTATCTGGCTCGCTCGCTCTCATATCTGGCTCGCTCGCTCTCATGTCTTGCTCGCTCGCTCTCATATCTGGCTCGCTCACTTACTCTCATGCCTGGCTCGCTCGCTCTCATATCTGGCTCGCTCGCTTGCTCTCATGTCTGGCTTGCTCGCTCTCATCTCTGGTTCGCTCGCTTGCTCTCATGTCTGGCTCACTCGCTCTCATATCTGGCTCGCTCGCTTGCTCTCTTCTCTGGCTCGCTCTCTTATTTGTTACGCTCTCATATCTGGCTTGCTCGCTTGCTCTCATATCTGGCTCGCTCACTTGCTCTCATATCTGTCTGGCTCGCTTGCTCTCTTGTCTGGCTTGCTCGCTCTCATATCTGTCTGGCTCGCTTGCTCTCTTGTCTGGTTTGCTCTCTTATCTGGCACGCTCTCATATCTGGCTCGCTCGCTTGCTCTCATATCTGTCTCGCTCACTTGCTCTCATATCTGGCTCGCTCGCTTGCTCTCTTGTGTGGCTCACTCTCTTATCTTGTTCGCTTGCATATCTGGCTCGCTCGCATATCTAGCTCCCTCGCTCTCAAATCTGGTTTGCTCGCTTGTTCTCATATCTGGCTAGCTCGCTTGCTCTCTTGTCTGGCTCATTCTCTTATCTGGCTCTCTCGCATATCTGGCTAGCTCGCTCTCATATCTGGCTCGCTCGCTTGCTCTCATATCTGACTCGCTCCCTTGCTCTCATTTCTGGCTTGCTCGCTTGCTCTCTTGTCTGGCTCGCTCTCTTATCTTGCTCGCTCGCATATCTGGCTCGCTCGCTCTCAAATCTGGCTTGCTCGCTTGCTCTCATATCTGGCTAGCTCGCTTGCTCTCTTGTCTTGCTCGCTCTCTTATCTGTCTCGCTCGCTCTCATATCTGGCTGGCTCGCTTGTACTCATATCTGGCTCGCTCGCTCTCATGTCTGGCTCGCTCGTATTTCTGGATCGCTCGCTTGCTCTCATATCTGGCTCGCTCGCTTGCTTAATTGTCTGGCTCGCTCTCTTATCTGCCTCGCTCTCTCTCACATCTGGCTTGCTCAATTACTCTCTTATCTGTTTCGCTCTCACATCTGGCTCGCTCGCTTTCTCTCATATCTGGCTCGCTCACTTGCTCTCTTGTCTGGCTCGCTCTCTTATCTGGCTTGCTCGCTAACATATCTGGCTCGCTCGCTGCTCTCTTGTCTGGCTCGCTCTCTTATCTTGCTCGCTCGCATATCTGGCTCGCTCGCTCTCACATCTGGTTGGCTCGCTTGCTCTCATATCTGGCTCGATCGCTTGCTCTCTTGTCTGGCTTGCTTTCTTATCTGGCTCGCTCTAATATCTGGCTTGCTCGCTTGCTCTCATATCTGGCTCGCTCGCTTGCTCTCTTGTCTGTCTCGCTCTCTTTCATGGCTCGCTCGCATATTTGGCTCGCTCGCTCTCATATCTGGCTCGCTCACTTGCTCTCTTGTCTGGCTCGCTCTCTTATCTGGCTCGCTCGCTCTCATATCTGGCTCGCTCGCTTGCTCTCATGTCTGGCTCGCTCGCTCTCATATCTGGCTCGCTCACTTGCTCTCAAGTCTGGCTCACTCGCTCTCATATCTGGCTCGCTCGCTTGCTCTCTTGTCTGGCTCGCTCTCTTATATGGCTCGCTCGCATATCTGGCTCGCTCGCTCTCATATCTGGCTCGCTCGCTTGCACTCTTGTCTGGCTCCCTCTCTTATCTGGCTCGCTTGCTCTCATATCTGGCTCGCTCGCTTGCTCTCTTGTCTGGCTCGCTCGCTCTCATATCTGTCTGGCTCGCTTGCTTTCTTGTCTGGTTCGCTCTCTTATCTGGCACGCTCTCATATCTGGCTTGCTCGCTTGCTCTCATATCTGGCTCGCTCGCTTGCTTAATTGTCTGGCTCGCTCTCTTATCTGCCTCGCTCTCTCTCACATCTGGCTTGCTCAATTACTCTCTTATCTGTTTCGCTCTCACATCTGGCTCGCTCGCTTTCTCTCATATCTGGCTCGCTCACTTGCTCTCTTGTCTGGCTCGCTCTCTTATCTGGCTTGCTCGCTAACATATCTGGCTCGCTCGCTGCTCTCTTGTCTGGCTCGCTCTCTTATCTGGCTCGCTCGCTCTCACATCTGGTTGGCTCGCTTGCTCTCATATCTGGCTCGATCGCTTGCTCTCTTGTCTGGCTTGCTTTCTTATCTGGCTCGCTCTAATATCTGGCTTGCTCGCTTGCTCTCATATCTGGCTCGCTCGCTTGCTCTCTTGTCTGTCTTGCTCTCTTTCATGGCTCGCTCGCATATTTGGCTCGCTCACTCTCATATCTGGCTCGCTCACTTGCTCTCTTGTCTGGCTCGCTCTCTTATCTGGCTCGCTCGCTCTCATATCTGGCTCGCTCGCTTGCTCTCATGTCTGGCTCGCTCGCTCTCATATCTGGCTCGCTCACTTGCTATCAAGTCTGGCTCACTCACTCTCATATCTGGCTCGCTCGCTTGCTCTCTTGTCTGGCTCGCTCTCTTATATGGCTCGCGCGCATATCTGGCTCGCTCGCTCTCACATCTGGCTCGCTCGCTTGCACTCTTGTCTGGCTCCCTCTCTTATCTGGCTCGCTTGCTCTCATATCTGGCTCGCTCGCTTGCTCTCTTGTCTGGCTCGCTCGCTCTCATATATGTCTGGCTCGCTTGCTTTCTTGTCTGGTTCGCTCTCTTATCTGGCACGCTCTCATATCTTGCTTGCTCGCTTGCTCTCATATCTGGCTCGCTCGCTTGCTCTCATATCTGGCTCGCTCGCTTGCTCTCTTGTCTGGCTCGCTCTCTTATCTGGTTCACTCGCATATCTGGCTCGCTCGCTCTCAAATCTGGCTCGCTCCCTTGCTCTCATATCTGGCTAGCTCGCTTGCTCTCTTGTCTGGTTCGCTCTCTTATCTGGCTCGCTCGCTCGCATATCTGGCTCGCTCGCTTGCTCTCATATCTGGCTCGCTCTCTCTCTTGTCTGGCTCGCTCTCTTATCTGGCTTGCTCGCATATCTGGCTCGCTCGCTCCCACATCTGGCTCGCTCGCTTGTCCTCTTATCTGGCTCGCTCTCTTATCTGGCTCGCTCGCTCGCATATCTGGCTCGCTCGCTTGCTCTCATGTCTGGCTCGCTCGTTCTCATATCTGGCTCGCTGGCTTACTCTCATTCCTTGCTTGCTCGCTCTCATATCTGGCTCGCTCGCTTGCTCTCTTGTCTGGCTTGCTCTCTTATCTGGCCCGCTCGTATATCTGGCTTGCTCGCTTGCTCTTATATCTGGCTCTCTTGCTCTCTTGTCTGTCTCGCTCTCTTATATGGCTCGCTCGCATATCTGGCTCGCTCGCTCTCACATCTGGCTCGTTCGCTTGCTCTCATATCTGGCTCGCTCGCTCGCTCTCCTGTCTGGCTCGCTCTCTTATCTGGCTCGCTCGCTCTCATATCTGGCTCGCTCGCTCGCTCTCCTGTCTGGCTCGCTCTCTTATCTGGCTCACTCGCTCGCATATCTGGCTCGCTCGCATATCTGGCTCGCTCTCTTATCTGGCTCGCTCGCATATCTGGCTCGCTCGCTCACATCTGGCTCGCTCGCTTGGTCTCAAATCAGGCACGCTCGCTTGCTCTCTTGTCTGGCTCGATCTCTTATCTGGCTCGCTCGCATATCTGGCTCGCTCGCTCACATCTGGCTCGCTCGCTTGCTCTCATATCTGGCTCGCTCGCTTGCTCTCTTGTCTGGCTCGCTCTCTTATCTGACTCGTTCGCATATCTGGCTCGCTCGCTCTCATATCTGGCTCGCTCGCTTGCTCTCATGTCTGGCTCGCTCGCTCTCATGTCTGGCTCGCTCTCTTATATGGCCCGCTCGCATATCTGGCTCGCTCGCTTGCTCTCATATCTGGCTCGCTCGCTTGCGCTCTTCTCTGGCTCGCTCTCTTATCTGGCCTGTTCGCTCGAAAATCTGGCTCGCTCGCTCGCAAATCTGGCTAGCTCGCTCTCATATCTGGCTCGCTCGCTCACATATCTGGCTCGCTCGCTTGCTCTCATGTGTGGTTTTGCTCGCTGTCATATCTTTCTCGCTCGCTTGCTCTGTTGTCTGGTTCGCTTTCTTATCTGGCACGCTCTCATATCTGGCTCACTCGCTTGCTCTCATATCTGGCTCACTCGCTTGCTCTCATATCTGGCTCGCTCGCTTGCGCTCATATCTGGCTCGCTCTCTTGCTCTCTTGTCTGGCTCGCTCGCTTGCTCGCTTGTCTGGCACGCTCTCTTGCTCTCATATCTGGCTTGCTCGCTTGCTGAAATATCTGGCTCGCTCGCTTGCTCTCTTGTCTGGCTCGCTCTCTTATCTGGCTCGCTTGCTAGCATATCTGGCTCGCTCGCTTGCTCTCTTGTCTGGCTCGCTCTCTTATTTGGCTCACTCGCATATCTGGCTCGCTCGCTCTCACATCTGGCTCGCTCGCTTGCTCTCATATCTGGCTCGCTCGCTTGCTCTCTTTTCTGGCTCACTCTCTTATCTGGCTCGCTCGCATATCTGGCTCGCTCGCTCTCACATCTGGCTCGCTCGCGTGCTCTCATATCTGGCTCGCTCGCTTGCTCTCTTGTCTGGCTCGCTCTCTTATCTGTCTCGCTCTCACATCTGGCTCGCTCGCTTGCTCTCATATCTGGCTCGCTCGCATGCTCTCTTGTCTGGCTCGCTCTCTTATCTGGCTTGTTCTCTCTCATATCTTGCTCGCTCGCTTGCTCTCATGTCTGGCTCGCTCACTCTCATATCTGTCTAGCTCGCTTGCTCTCCTGTCTGGCTCGCTCTTTTATCTGGCTTGCTCTGACATCTGGCTCGCTCGCTTGCTCTCTTGTCTGGCTCGCTCTCTTATCTGGCTCGCTCACTCTCATATCTGGCTTGCTCGCTTGCTCTCATGTATTGCTCGCTCGCTCTCATGTATTGCTCGCTCACTTGCTCTCATGTCTGGCTCACTCACTCTCATATCTGGCTCGCTCGCTTACTCTCTTGTCTGGCTCTCTCACTTAAATGGCTCGCTCGCTCATCTGGCTAGCTCGTTCTCATATGTGGCTCGCTCACTCTGATATCTCGCTCGCTCGCTTTCTCTCTTGTCTGGTTCGCTCTCTTATCTGGCTCGCTCTCATATCTGGCTTGCTCGCTTGCTCTCATATCTGGCTCGCTCGCTTGCTCTCATATGTGTCTCGCTCGCTTGCTCTCTTGTCTGGCTCGCTCGCTTGCTCTCTTGTCTGGCTCGCTCTCTTATCTGGCTCGTTCTCACATCTGGCTCGCTCGCTTGCTCTCTTGTCTGGCTCGCTCTCTTATCCGGCTCGCTCTCTCTCATATCTGGCTTGCTCGCTTGCTCTCATGTCTGGCTCGCTCGCTCTCATATCTGGCTCGCTCGCTTGCTCTCTTGTCTGGCTCGCTCTCTTATATGGCTCGCTCGCATATCTGGCTCGCTCGCTCTCACATCTGGCTCGCTCGCTTGCTCTCTTGTCTGGCTCCCTCTCTTATCTGGCAAGCTTGCTCTCATATCTGGCTTGCTCGCATATCTGGCTCGCTCACTCTCACCTCTGGCTCGCTCGCTTGCTCTCATATCTGGCTCGCTCGCTTGCTCTCTTGTCTGGCTCGCTCTCTTATCTGGCTCGCTCGCTCTCATATCTGGCTCGCTCGCTTGCTCTCATGTCTGGCTCGCTCGCTCTCATATCTGGCTCGCTCGCTTGCTCTCTTGTCTGGCTCGCTCTCTTATATGGCTCGCTCGCATATCTGGCTCGCTCGCTCTTACATCTGGCTCGCTCGCTTGCTCTCTTGTCTGGCTCCCTCTCTTATCTGGCAAGCTTGCTCTCATATCTGGCTTGCTAGCTTGCTCTCTTGTCTGGCTCGCTCTCTTATTTGGCTCGCTCGCAAATCTGGCTCGCTTGCTCTCACATCTGGCTCGCTCGCTTGCTCTCATATCTGGCTCGCTCGCTTGCTCTCTTGTTTGGCTGGCTCTCTTATCTGGCTCGCTCTCATATCTGGCTCGCTCGCTTGCTCTCATATCTGGCTCGCTCGCTTGCTCTCTTTTATGGCTCGCTCGCATATCTGTCTCGCTCGCTCTCACATCTGGCTCGCTCGCTTGCTCTCTTGTCTGGCTCGCTCTCTTATCTGGCTCGCTCGCTCGCATATCTGTTTCGCTCGCTCTCACATCTGGTTTGCTCGCTTGTTCTCATATCTGGCTAGCTCGTTTGCTCTCTTGTCTGGCTCATTCTCTTATCTGGCTCGCTCGCATATCTGGCTAGCTCGCTCTCATATCTGGCTCGCTCGCTTGCTCTCATATCTGACTCGCTCCCTTGCTCTCATTTCTGGCTTGCTCGCTTGCTCTCTTGTCTGGCTCGCTCTCTTATCTTGCTCGCTCGCATATCTGGCTCGCTCGCTCTCAAATCTGGCTTGCTCGCTTGCTCTCATATCTGGCTAGCTCGCTCGCTCGCTCGCTCTCTTATCTGGCTCGCTCTCATATCTGGCTGGCTCGCTTGCTCTCATATCTGGCTAGCTCGCTTGCTCTCTTGTCTTGCTCGCTCTCAAATCTGGCTAGCTCGCTTGCTCTCTTGTCTGGCTCGCTCTCTTATCTGGCTCGCTTGCATATCTGGCTCGCTCGCTCTCAAATCTGGCTCGCTCGCTTGCTTTCATATCTGGCTCGCTCGCTTGCTCTCATATCTGGCTAGCTCGCTTGCTCTCTTGTCTTGCTCGCTCTCTTATCTGCCTCACTCTCATATCTGGCTGGCTCGCTTGCTCTCATATCTGGCTGGCTCGCTTGCTCTCATATCTGGCTCGATCACTCTCATGTCTGGCTCGCTCTCATATCTGGATCACTCGCTTGCTCTCATATCTGGCTCGCTCGCTTGCTTAATTGTCTGGCTCGCTCTCTTATCTGCCTCACTCTCTCTCACATCTGGCTTGCTCGCTTGCTCTCATATCTGGCTCGCTCGCTGCTCTCTTGTCTGGCTCGTTCTCTTATCTGGCTCGCTCGCATATCTTGCTTGCTCGCTCTCACATCTGGCTCGCTCGCTTGCTCTCTTGTCTGGCTCGCTCTCTCATCTGGCTTGCTTGCTAGCATATGTGGCTCGCTCGCTTACTCTCTTGTCTGGCTTGCTCTCTTATCTGTCTCGCTATTACATCTGGCTCGCTCGCTTGCTCTCATATCTGGCTTGCTCGCTTGATCTCTTGTCTGGGTCGCTCTCTTATCTGGCTTGCTTGCATATCTTGCTCGCTCACTCTCACATCTGGCTCGCTCGCTTGCTCTCAAATCTGGCTCGATCGCTTGCTCTCCTGTCTGGCTCGCTCTCTTATCTGGCTTGCTCGCTAGCATATCTGGCTCGCTCGCTTGCTCTCTTGTATGGCTTGCTCTCTTCTCTGGCTCGCTCGCTCTCATATCTGGCTCGCTCGCTTGCCCTCATGTCTGGCTCGCTCGCTCTCATATCTGGCTTTCTCGCTTGCTCTCTTGTCTGGTTCGCTCTCTTATCTGGCTTGCTCTCATATCTGGCTTGCTCGCTTTCTCTCATATCTGGCTCGATCGCTTGCTCTCTTGTCTGGCTCGCTCTCTTATCTGGCTCGCTTGCATATCTGGCTCACTCGCTCTCACATCTGGCTGGCTCACTTGCTCTCATATCTGGCTCGCTCGCTTGCTCTCATATCTGGCTCGCTCACTTGCTCTCTTGTCTGGCTCGCTCTCTTATCTGGTTTGCTCGCTCGCATATCTGGCTCGCTCTCATGTCTGGCTCGCTCGCTCTCATATCTGGCTTGCTCGCTTGCTCTCATATCTGGCTCGCTCGCTTGCTCTCATATCTGGCTCGCTCGCTTGCTTTCTTGTCTGGCTTGCTCTCTTATCTGGCTCGCTCGCTCTCATATCTGGCTAGCTCGCTTGCTCTCATGTCTGGCTCGCTTGCTCTCATATCTGGCTCGCTCGCTTGCTCTCATGTCTGGCTCGCTTGTTCTCATATCTGGCTTTCTCGCTTGCTCTCTTGTTTGGTTCGCTCTCTTATCTGGCTCGCTATCATATCTGGCTTGCTCGCTTGCTCTCATATCTGGCTCGCTCGCTTGATCTCTTGTCTGGCTCGCTCTCTTATCTGGCTCGCTCGCTCTCATATCTGGTTCGCTCGCTTGCTCTCATGTCTGGCTCGCTCGCTTGCTCTCATGTCTGGCTCGCTCGATCTCATATCTGGCTTTCTCGCTTGCTCTCTTGTCTGGTTCGCTCTCTTATCTGTCTCGCTCTCATATCTGGATTGCTCGCTTGCTCTCATATCTGGCTCGCTCGCTTGCACTCATATCTGGCTCGCTCGCATGCTCTCTTGTCTGGCTCGCTCTCTTATCTGGCTCGCTTGCATATCTGGCTCGCTCGCTCTCAAATCTGGCTCGCTCGCTTGCTTTCATATCTGGCTCGCTCGCTTGCTCTCATATCTGGCTAGCTCGCTTGCTCTCTTGTCTTGCTCGCTCTCTTATCTGCCTCACTCTCATATCTGGCTGGCTCGCTTGCTCTCATATCTGGCTGGCTCGCTTGCTCTCATATCTGGCTCGATCACTCTCATGTCTGGCTCGCTCTCATATCTGGATCACTCGCTTGCTCTCATATCTGGCTCGCTCGCTTGCTTAATTGTCTGGCTCGCTCTCTTATCTGCCTCACTCTCTCTCACATCTGGCTTGCTCGCTTGCTCTCATATCTGGCTCGCTCGCTGCTCTCTTGTCTGGCTCGTTCTCTTATCTGGCTCGCTCGCATATCTTGCTTGCTCGCTCTCACATCTGGCTCGCTCGCTTGCTCTCTTGTCTGGCTCGCTCTCTCATCTGGCTTGCTTGCTAGCATATGTGGCTCGCTCGCTTACTCTCTTGTCTGGCTTGCTCTCTTATCTGTCTCGCTATTACATCTGGCTCGCTCGCTTGCTCTCATATCTGGCTTGCTCGCTTGATCTCTTGTCTGGGTCGCTCTCTTATCTGGCTTGCTTGCATATCTTGCTCGCTCACTCTCACATCTGGCTCGCTCGCTTGCTCTCAAATCTGGCTCGATCGCTTGCTCTCCTGTCTGGCTCGCTCTCTTATCTGGCTTGCTCGCTAGCATATCTGGCTCGCTCGCTTGCTCTCTTGTATGGCTTGCTCTCTTCTCTGGCTCGCTCGCTCTCATATCTGGCTCGCTCGCTTGCCCTCATGTCTGGCTCGCTCGCTCTCATATCTGGCTTTCTCGCTTGCTCTCTTGTCTGGTTCGCTCTCTTATCTGGCTTGCTCTCATATCTGGCTTGCTCGCTTTCTCTCATATCTGGCTCGATCGCTTGCTCTCTTGTCTGGCTCGCTCTCTTATCTGGCTCGCTTGCATATCTGGCTCACTCGCTCTCACATCTGGCTGGCTCACTTGCTCTCATATCTGGCTCGCTCGCTTGCTCTCATATCTGGCTCGCTCACTTGCTCTCTTGTCTGGCTCGCTCTCTTATCTGGTTTGCTCGCTCGCATATCTGGCTCGCTCTCATGTCTGGCTCGCTCGCTCTCATATCTGGCTTGCTCGCTTGCTCTCATATCTGGCTCGCTCGCTTGCTCTCATATCTGGCTCGCTCGCTTGCTTTCTTGTCTGGCTTGCTCTCTTATCTGGCTCGCTCGCTCTCATATCTGGCTAGCTCGCTTGCTCTCATGTCTGGCTCGCTTGCTCTCATATCTGGCTCGCTCGCTTGCTCTCATGTCTGGCTCGCTTGTTCTCATATCTGGCTTTCTCGCTTGCTCTCTTGTCTGGTTCGCTCTCTTATCTGGCTCGCTATCATATCTGGCTTGCTCGCTTGCTCTCATATCTGGCTCGCTCGCTTGATCTCTTGTCTGGCTCGCTCTCTTATCTGGCTCGCTCGCTCTCATATCTGGTTCGCTCGCTTGCTCTCATGTCTGGCTCGCTCGCTTGCTCTCATGTCTGGCTCGCTCGATCTCATATCTGGCTTTCTCGCTTGCTCTCTTGTCTGGTTCGCTCTCTTATCTGTCTCGCTCTCATATCTGGATTGCTCGCTTGCTCTCATATCTGGCTCGCTCGCTTGCACTCATATCTGGCTCGCTCGCATGCTCTCTTGTCTGGCTCGCTCTCTTATCTGGCTCACTCGCATATCTGGCTCGCTCGCTCTTAAATCTGGCTCGCTCGCTTGGTCTCATATCTGGCTAGCTCGCTTGCTCTCTTGTCTTGCTCGCTCTCATATCTGGCTAGCTCGCTTGCTCTCTTGTCTTGCTCGTTCTCTTATCTGGCTCGCTCGCTCTCATATCTGGCTGGCTCGCTTGCTCTCATATCTGGCTCGCTCGCTTGCTCTCATATCTGGCTCGCTCGCTTGCTCTCATATCTGGCTTGCTCGCTTTCTCTCATATCTGGCTCGATCGCTTGCACTCTTGTCTGGCTCGCTCTCTTATCTGGCTCGCTTGCATATCTGGCTCACTCGCTCTCACATCTGGCTGGCTCACTTGCTCTCATATCTGGCTCGCTCGCTTGCTCTCATATCTGGCTCGCTCACTTGCTCTCTTGTCTGGTTCGCTCTCTTATCTGGCTCGCTATCATATCTGGCTTGCTCGCTTGCTCTCATATCTGGCTCGCTCGCTTGATCTCTTGTCTGGCTCGCTCTCTTATCTGGCTCGCTCGCTCTCATATCTGGTTCGCTCGCTTGCTCTCATGTCTGGCTCGCTCGCTTGCTCTCATGTCTGGCTCGCTCGCTCTCATATCTGGCTTTCTCGCTTGCTCTCTTGTCTGGTTCGCTCTCTTATCTGTCTTGCTCTCATATCTGGATTGCTCGCTTGCTCTCATATCTGGCTCGCTCGCTTGCACTCATATCTGGCTCGCTCGCATGCTCTCTTGTCTGGCTCGCTCTCATATCTGGATCGCTCGCTTGCTCTCATATCTGGCTCGCTCGCTTGCTTAATTGTCTGGCTCGCTCTCTTATCTGCCTCGCTCTCTCTCACATCTGGCTTGCTCGCTTGCTCTCATATCTGGCTCGCTCGCATGCTCTCTTGTCTGGCTCGCTCTCATATCTGGATCGCTCGCTTGCTCTCATATCTGGCTCGCTCGCTTGCTCTCTTGTCTTGCTCGTTCTCTTATCTGGCTCGCTCGCTCTCATATCTGGCTGGCTCGCTTGCTCTCATATCTGGCTCGCTCGCTTGCTCTCATATCTGGCTCGCTCGCTCTCATATCTGGCTCGCTCTCATATCTGGATCGCTCGCTTGCTCTCATATCTGGCTCGCTCGCTTGCTTAATTGTCTGGCTCGCTCTCTTATCTGCCTCGCTCTCTCTCACATCTGGCTTGCTCGCTTGCTCTCATATCTGGCTCTCTCGCTGCTCTCTTGTCTGGCTCGCTCTCTTGTCTGGCTCGCTCTCTTATCTGGCTCGCTCGCATATCTTGCTCGCTCTCACATCTGGCTCGCTTGCTTGCTCTCATATCTGGTTCGCTCGCTTGCTCTCTTGTCTGGGTCGCTCCCTTATCTGGCTTGCTCGCTATCATATCTGGCTCGCTTGCTTGCTCTCTTGTCTGACTTGCTCTCTTATCTGTCTCGCTCTCTCATCTGGCTCGCTCGCTTGCTCTCATATCTGGTTCGCTCGCTTGCTCTCTTGTCTGGCTCGCTCTCTTATCTGGCTTGCTCACTATCATATCTGTCTCGCTCGCTTGCTCTCTTGTCTGACTTGCTCTCTTATCTGTCTCGCTCTCACATCTGGCTCGCTCGCTTGCTCTCATATCTGGCTCGCTCGCATGCTCTCTTGTCTGGTTCGCTCTCTTATCTGGCATGCTCTCATATCTGGCTTGCTCACTTGCTCTCATATCTGTCTCGCTCGCTTGCTCTCATATCTGGCTCGCTCGCTTGCTCTCTTGTCTGGCTCGCTCTCTTATCTGGTTCACTCGCATATCTGGCTCGCTCGCTCTGAAATCTGGCTCGCTCGCTTGCTCTCTTGTCTTGCTCGCTCTCTTATCTGGCTCGCTCGCTCTCATATCTGGCTGGCTCGCTTGCTCTCATATCTGGCTCGCTCGCTTGCTCTCATATCTGGGTCGCTCGCTCTCATGTCTGGCTTGCTCGCATATCTGGATCGCTTGCTTGCTCTCATATCTGGCTCGCTCGCTTGCTTAATTGTCTGGCTCGCTCTCTTATCTGTCTCGCTCTCTCTCACATCTGGCTTGCTCGCTTGCTCTCATATCTGGCTCGCTCGCTGCTCTCTTATCTGTCTCGCTATTACATCTGGCTCGCTCGCTTGCTCTCATATCTGGCTTGCTCGCTTGCTCTCTTGTCTGGCTCGCTCTCTTATCTGGCTTGCTTGCATATCTTGCTCGCTCTCTCTCACATCTGGCTCGCTCGCTTGCTCTCAAATCTGGCTCGATCGCTTGCTCTCCTGTCTGGCACGCTCTCTTATCTGGCTTGCTCGCTAGCATATCTGGCTCGCTCGCTTGCTCTCTTGTATGGCTTGCTCTCTTCTCTGGCTCGCTCGCTCTCATATCTGGCTCGCTCGCTTGCCCTCATGTCTGGCTCGCTCGCTCTCATATCTGGCTTTCTCGCTTGCTCTCTTGTCTGGTTCGCTCTCTTATCTGGCTTGCTCTCATATCTGGCTTGCTCGCTTTCTCTCATATCTGGCTCGATCGCTTGCTCTCTTGTCTGGCTCGCTCTCTTATCTGGCTCGCTTGCATATCTGGCTCACTCGCTCTCACATCTGGCTGGCTCACTTGCTCTCATATCTGGCTCGCTCGCTTGCTCTCATATCTGGCTCGCTCACTTGCTCTCTTGTCTGGTTCGCTCTCTTATCTGGCTCGCTATCATATCTGGCTTGCTCGCTTGCTCTCATATCTGGCTCGCTCGCTTGATCTCTTGTCTGGCTCGCTCTCTTATCTGGCTCGCTCGCTCTCATATCTGGTTCGCTCGCTTGCTCTCATGTCTGGCTCGCTCGCTTGCTCTCATGTCTGGCTCGCTCGCTCTCATATCTGGCTTTCTCGCTTGCTCTCTTGTCTGGTTCGCTCTCTTATCTGTCTTGCTCTCATATCTGGATTGCTCGCTTGCTCTCATATCTGGCTCGCTCGCTTGCACTCATATCTGGCTCGCTCGCATGCTCTCTTGTCTGGCTCGCTCTCATTTCTGGATCGCTCGCTTGCTCTCATATCTGACTCGCTCGCTTGCTTAATTGTCTGGCTCGCTCTCTCATCTGCCTCGCTCTCTCTCACATCTGGCTTGCTCGCTTGCTCTCATATCTGGCTCGCTCGCTGCTCTCTTGTCTGTCTCGCTCTCTTGTCTGGCTCGCTCTCTTATCTGGCTCGCTCGCATATCTTGCTCGCTCGCTCTCACATCTGGCTCGCTTGCTTGCTCTCATATCTGGTTCGCTCGCTTGCTCTCTTGTCTGGCTCGCTCTCTTTTCTGGCTTGCTCACTATCATATCTGGCTCGCTCGCTTGCTCTCTTGTCTGACATGCTCTCTTATCTGTCTCGCTCTCTCTCACATCTGGCTTGCTCGCTTGCTCTCATATCTGGCTCGCTCGCTGCTCTCTTATCTGGCTCGCTATTACATCTGGCTCGCTCGCTTGCTCTCATATCTGGCTCGCTCGCTTGCTCTCTTGTCTGGCTCGCTCTCTTATCTGGCTTGCTTGCATATCTTGCTCGCTCGCTCTCACATCTGGCTCGCTCGCTTGCTCTCATATCTGGCTCGATCGCTTGCTCTCCTGTCTGGCACGCTCTCTTATCTGGCTTGCTCGCTAGCATATCTGGCTCGCTCGCTTGCTCTCTTGTATGGCTTGCTCTCTTCTCTGGCTCGCTCCCTCTCATATCTGGCTCGCTCGCTTGCCCTCATGTCTGGCTCGCTCGCTCTCATATCTGGCTTTCTCGCTTGCTCTCTTGTCTGGTTCGCTCTCTTATCTGGCTCGCTCTCATATCTGGCTTGCTCGCTTTCTCTCATATCTGGCTCGATCGCTTGCTCTCTTGTCTGGCTCGCTCTCTTATCTGGCTCGCTTGCATATCTGGCTCACTCGCTCTCACATCTGGCTGGCTCACTTGCTCTCATATCTGGCTCGCTCGCTTGCTCTCATATCTGGCTCGCTCACTTGCTCTCTTGTCTGGTTCGCTCTCTTATCTGGCTCGCTATCATATCTGGCTTGCTCGCTTGCTCTCATATCTGGCTCGCTCGCTTGATCTCTTGTCTGGCTCGCTCTCTTATCTGGCTCGCTCGCTCTCATATCTGGTTGGCTCGCTTGCTCTCATGTCTGGCTCGCTCGCTTGCTCTCATGTCTGGCTTGCTCGCTCTCATATCTGGCTTTCTCGCTTGCTCTCTTGTCTGGTTCGCTCTCTTATCTGTCTTGCTCTCATATCTGGATTGCTCGCTTGCTCTCATATCTGGCTCGCTCGCTTGCTCTCTTGTCTGGCTCGCTCTCTTATCTGGCTTGCTCGCTAGCATATCTGGCTCGCTCGCTTGCTCTCTTGTCTGACTTGCTCTCTTATCTGTCTCGCTCTCACATCTGGCTCGCTCGCTTGCTCTCATATCTGGCTCGCTCGCATGCTCTCTTGTCTGGTTCGCTCTCTTATCTGGCATGCTCTCATATCTGGCTTGCTCACTTGCTCTCATATCTGTCTTGCTCGCTTGCTCTCATATCTGGCTCGC
Organism: Hyla sarda; assembly: GCF_029499605.1. Taxonomy (NCBI): domain Eukaryota; kingdom Metazoa; phylum Chordata; class Amphibia; order Anura; family Hylidae; genus Hyla; species Hyla sarda. The sequence goes on from NW_026608260.1 coordinate 37,442, forward strand.
TCGCTTGCTCTCTTGTCTGGCTCGCTCTCTTATCTGGTTCACTCGCATATCTGGCTCGCTCGCTCTGAAATCTGGCTCGCTCGCTTGCTCTCATATCTGGGTCGCTCGCTCTCATGTCTGGCTTGCTCGCATATCTGGATCGCTTGCTTGCTCTCATATCTGGCTCGCTCGCTTGCTTAATTGTCTGGCTCGTTCTCTTATCTGTCTCGCTCTCTCTCACATCTGGCTTGCTCGCTTGCTCTCATATCTGGCTCGCTCGCTGCTCTCTTATCTGTCTCGCTATTACATCTGGCTCGCTCGCTTGCTCTCATATCTGGCTCGCTTGCTTGCTCTCTTGTCTGGCTCGCTCTCTTATCTGGCTTGCTTGCATATCTTGCTCGCTCGCTCTCACATCTGGCTCGCTCGCTTGCTCTCAAATCTGGCTCAATCGCTTACTCTCCTGTCTGGCTCGCTCTCTTATCTGGCTTGCTCGCTAGCATATCTGGCTCGCTCGCTTGCTCTCTTGTATGGCTTGCTCTCTTCTCTGGCTCGCTCGCTCTCATATCTGGCTCGCTCGCTTGCCCTCATGTCTGGCTCGCTCGCTCTCATATCTGGCTTTCTCGCTTGCTCTCTTGTCTGGTTCGCTCTCTTATCTGGCTCGCTCTCATATCTGGCTTGCTCGCTTTCTCTCATATCTGGCTCGATCGCTTGCTCTCTTGTCTGGCTCGCTCTCTTATCTGGCTTGCTTGCATATCTGGCTCACTCACTCTCACATCTGGCTGGCTCACTTGCTCTCATATCTGGCTCGCTCGCTTGCTCTCATATCTGGCTCGCTCACTTGCTCTCTTGTCTGGTTCGCTCTCTTATCTGGCTCGCTATCATATCTGGCTTGCTCGCTTGCTCTCATATCTGGCTCGCTCGCTCTCATATCTGGTTTGCTCGCTTGCTCTCATATCTGGCTCGCTCGCTTGCTCTCATGTCTGGCTCGCTCGCTCTCATATCTGGCTTTCTCGCTTGCTCTCTTGTCTGGTTCGCTCTCTTATCTGTCTCGCTCTCATATCTGGATTGCTTGCTTGCTCTCATATCTGGCTCGCTCGCTCTCATATCTGGTTTGCTCGCTTGCTCTCATGTCTGGCTCGCTCGCTTGCTCTCATGTCTGGCTCGCTCGCTCTCATATCTGGCTTTCTCGCTTGCTCTCTTGTCTGGTTCGCTCTCTTATCTGTCTCGCTCTCATATCTGGATTGCTTGCTTGCTCTCTTATCTGGCTCGCTCGCTCTCATATCTGGTTTGCTCGCTTGCTCTCATGTCTGGCTCGCTCGCTTGCTCTCATGTCTGGCTCGCTCGCTCTCATATCTGGCTTTCTCGCTTGCTCTCTTGTCTGGTTCGCTCTCTTATCTGTCTCGCTCTCATATCTGGATTGCTTGCTTGCTCTCATATCTGGCTCGCTCGCTTGCACTTATATCTGGATCGCTCACATGCTCTCTTGTCTGGCTCGCTCTCTTATCTGGCTCACTCGCATATCTGGCTCGCTCGCTCTTAAATCTGGCTCGCTCGATTGCTCTCATATCTGGCTAGCCGCTTGCTCTCTTGTCTTGCTCGCTCTCATATCTGGCTGGCTCGCTTGCTCTCATATCTGGCTCGCTCGCTTGCTCTCATATCTGGCTCGCTCGCTCTCATATCTGGCTCGCTCTCATATCTGGATCGCTCGCTTGCTCTCATATCTGGCTCGCTCGCTTGCTTAATTGTCTGGCTCGCTCTCTTATCTGCCTCGCTCTCTGTCACATCTGGCTTGCTCGCTTGCTCTCATATCTGGCTCGCTCGCTGCTCTCTTGTCTGGCTCGCTCTCTTATTTGGCTCGCTCGCAAATCTGGCTCGCTCGCTCTCACATCTGGCTCGCTCGCTTGCTCTCATATCTGGCTCGCTCGCTTGCTCTCTTGTTTGGCTGGCTCTCTTATCTGGCTCGCTCTCATATCTGGCTCGCTCGCTTGCTCTCATATCTGGCTCGCTCGCTTGCTCTCTTTTATGGCTCGCTCGCATATCTGTCTCGCTCGCTCTCACATCTGGCTCGCTCGCTTGCTCTCTTGTCTGGCTCGCTCTCTTATCTGGCTCGCTCGCTCGCATATCTGGTTCGCTCGCTCTCACATCTGGCTTGCTCGCTTGCTCTCTTGTCTGGCTCGCTCTCTCATCTGGCTCGCTCGCTCTCATATCTGGCTCGCTCGCTCTCATGTCTTGCTCGCTCGCTCTCATATCTGGCTCGCTCACTTACTCTCATGCCTGGCTCGCTCGCTCTCATATCTGGCTCGCTCGCTTGCTCTCATGTCTGCCTTGCTCGCTCTCATCTCTGGTTCGCTCGCTTGCTCTCATGTCTTGCTCACTCGCTCTCATATCTGGCTCGCTCACTTGCTCTCTTGTCTGGCTCGCTCTCTTATTTGTTACGCTCTCATATCTGTCTGGCTCGCTTGCTCTCTTGTCTGGCTTGCTCGCTCTCATATCTGTCTGGCTCGCTTGCTCTCTTGCCTGGCTCGCTCGCTCTCATATCTGGCTCGCTCGCTTGCTCTCATGTCTGGCTTGCTCGCTCTCATCTCTGGTTCGCTCGCTTGCTCTCATGTCTGGCTCGCTCGCTTGCTCTCTTGTCTGGCTAGCTCGCTCGCTCGCTCGCTCTCTTATCTGGCTCGCTCTCATATCTGGCTGGCTCGCTTGCTCTCATATCTGGCTAGCTCGCTTGCTCTCTTGTCTTGCTCGCTCTCAAATCTGGCTAGCTCGCTTGCTCTCTTGTCTGGCTCGCTCTCTTATCTGGCTCGCTCGCATATCTGGCTCGCTCGCTCTCAAATCTGGCTCGCTCGCTTGCTTTCATATCTGGCTCGCTCGCTTGCTCTCATATCTGGCTAGCTCGCTTGCTCTCTTGTCTTGCTCGCTCTCTTATCTGGCTCACTCTCATATCTGGCTGGCTCGCTTGCTCTCATATCTGGCTGGCTCGCTTGCTCTCATATCTGGCTCGATCGCTCTCATGTCTGGCTCGCTCTCATATCTGGATCACTCGCTTGCTCTCATATCTGGCTCGCTCGCTTGCTTAATTGTCTGGCTCGCTCTCTTATCTGCCTCACTCTCTCTCACATCTGGCTTGCTCGCTTGCTCTCATATCTGGCTCGCTCGCTGCTCTCTTGTCTGGCTCGTTCTCTTATCTGGCTCGCTCGCATATCTTGCTTGCTCGCTCTCACATCTGGCTCGCTCGCTTGCTCTCTTGTCTGGCTCGCTCTCTCATCTGGCTTGCTCGTTAGCATATGTGGCTCGCTCGCTTGCTCTCTTGTCTGGCTTGCTCTCTTATCTGTCTCGCTATTACATCTGGCTCGCTCGCTTGCTCTCATATCTGGCTTGCTCGCTTGATCTCTTGTCTGGCTCGCTCTCTTATCTGGCTTGCTTGCATATCTTGCTCGCTCACTCTCACATCTGGCTCGCTCGCTTGCTCTCAAATCTGGCTCGATCGCTTGCTCTCCTGTCTGGCTCGCTCTCTTATCTGGCTTGCTCGCTAGCATATCTGGCTCGCTCGCTTGCTCTCTTGTATGGCTTGCTCTCTTCTCTGGCTCGCTCGCTCTCATATCTGGCTCGCTCGCTTGCCCTCATGTCTGGCTCGCTCGCTCTCATATCTGGCTTTCTCGCTTGCTCTCTTGTCTGGTTCGCTCTCTTATCTGGCTTGCTCTCATATCTGGCTTGCTCGCTTTCTCTCATATCTGGCTCGATCGCTTGCTCTCTTGTCTGGCTCGCTCTCTTATCTGGCTCGCTTGCATATCTGGCTCACTCGCTCTCACATCTGGCTGGCTCACTTGCTCTCATATCTGGCTCGCTCGCTTGCTCTCATATCTGGCTCGCTCACTTGCTCTCTTGTCTGGCTCGCTCTCTTATCTGGTTTGCTTGCTCGCATATCTGGCTCGCTCTCATGTCTGGCTCGCTCGCTCTCATATCTGGCTTGCTCGCTTGCTCTCATATCTGGCTCGCTCGCTTGCTCTCATATCTGGCTCGCTCACTTGCTTTCTTGTCTGGCTTGCTCTCTTATCTGGCTCGCTCGCTCTCATATCTGGCTAGCTCGCTTGCTCTCATGTCTGGCTCGCTTGCTCTCATATCTGGCTCGCTCGCTTGCTCTCATGTCTGGCTCGCTTGTTCTCATATCTGGCTTTCTCGCTTGCTCTCTTGTCTGGTTCGCTCTCTTATCTGGCTCGCTATCATATCTGGCTTGCTCGCTTGCTCTCATATCTGGCTCGCTCGCTTGATCTCTTGTCTGGCTCGCTCTCTTATCTGGCTCGCTCGCTCTCATATCTGGTTCGCTCGCTTGCTCTCATGTCTGGCTCGCTCGCTTGCTCTCATGTCTGGCTCGCTCGCTCTCATATCTGGCTTTCTCGCTTGCTCTCTTGTCTGGTTCGCTCTCTTATCTGTCTCGCTCTCATATCTGGATTGCTCGCTTGCTCTCATATCTGGCTCGCTCGCTTGCACTCATATCTGGCTCGCTCGCATGCTCTCTTGTCTGGCTCGCTCTCTTATATGGCTCACTCGCATATCTGGCTCGCTCGCTCTTAAATCTGGCTCGCTCGCTTGGTCTCATATCTGGCTAGCTCGCTTGCTCTCTTGTCTTGCTCGCTCTCATATCTGGCTAGCTCGCTTGCTCTCTTGTCTTGCTCGTTCTCTTATCTGGCTCGCTCGCTCTCATATCTGGCTGGCTCGCTTGCTCTCATATCTGGCTCGCTCGTTTGCTCTCATATCTGGCTCGCTCGCTCTCATATCTGGCTCGCTCTCATATCTGGATCGCTCGCTTGCTCTCATATCTGGCTCGCTCGCTTGCTTAATTGTCTGGCTCGCTCTCTTATCTGCCTCGCTCTCTCTCACATCTGGCTTGCTCGCTTGCTCTCATATCTGGCTCGCTCGCTGCTCTCTTGTCTGGCTCGCTCTCTTGTCTGGCTCGCTCTCTTATCTGGCTCGCTCGCATATCTTGCTCGCTCGCTCTCACATCTGGCTCGCTTGCTTGCTCTCATATCTGGTTCGCTCGCTTGCTCTCTTGTCTGGATCGCTCCCTTATCTGGCTTGCTCGCTATCATATCTGGCTCGCTTGCTTGCTCTCTTGTCTGACTTGCTCTCTTATCTGTCTCGCTCTCTCATCTGGCTCGCTCGCTTGCTCTCATATCTGGTTCGCTCGCTTGCTCTCTTGTCTGGCTCGCTCTCTTATCTGGCTTGCTCACTATCATATCTGGCTCGCTCGCTTGCTCTCTTGTCTGACTTGCTCTCTTATCTGTCTCGCTCTCACATCTGGCTCGCTCGCTTGCTCTCATATCTGGCTCGCTCGCATGCTCTCTTGTCTGGTTCGCTCTCTTATCTGGCATGCTCTCATATCTGGCTTGCTCACTTCCTCTCATATCTGTCTCGCTCGCTTGCTCTCATATCTGGCTCGCTCGCTTGCTCTCTTGTCTGGCTCGCTCTCTTATCTGGTTCACTCGCATATCTGGCTCGCTCGCTCTGAAATCTGGCTCGCTCGCTTGCTCTCTTGTCTTGCTCGCTCTCTTATCTGGCTCGCTCGCTCTCATATCTGGCTGGCTCGCTTGCTCTCATATCTGGCTCGCTCGCTTGCTCTCATATCTGGGTCGCTCGCTCTCATGTCTGGCTTGCTCGCATATCTGGATCCCTTGCTTGCTCTCATATCTGACTCGCTCGCTTGCTTAATTGTCTGGCTCGCTCTCTTATCTGTCTCGCTCTCTCTCACATCTGGCTTGCTCGCTTGCTCTCATATCTGGCTCGCTCGCTGCTCTCTTATCTGTCTCGCTATTACATCTGGCTCGCTCGCTTGCTCTCATATCTGGCTCGCTCGCTTGCTCTCTTGTCTGGCTCGCTCTCTTATCTGGCTTGCTTGCATATCTTGCTCGCTCGCTCTCACATCTGGCTCGCTCGCTTGCTCTCAAATCTGGCTCGATCGCTTGCTCTCCTGTCTGGCACGCTCTCTTATCTGGCTTGCTCGCTAGCATATCTGGCTCGCTCGCTTGCTCTCTTGTATGGCTTGCTCTCTTCTCTGGCTCGCTCGCTCTCATATCTGGCTCGCTCGCTTGCCCTCATGTCTGGCTCGCTCGCTCTCATATCTGGCTTTCTCGCTTGCTCTCATATCTGGCTCGATCGCTTGCTCTCTTGTCTGGCTCGCTCTCTTATCTGGCTCGCTTGCATATCTGGCTCACTCGCTCTCACATCTGGCTGGCTCACTTGCTCTCATATCTGGCTCGCTCGCTTGCTCTCATATCTGGCTCGCTCACTTGCTCTCTTGTCTGGTTCGCTCTCTTATCTGGCTCGCTATCATATCTGGCTTGCTCGCTTGCTCTCATATCTGGCTCGCTCGCTTGATCTCTTGTCTGGCTCGCTCTCTTATCTGGCTCGCTCGCTCTCATATCTGGTTGGCTCGCTTGCTCTCATGTCTGGCTCGCTCGCTTGCTCTCATGTCTGGCTCGCTCGCTCTCATATCTGGCTTTCTCGCTTGCTCTCTTGTCTGGTTTGCTCTCTTATCTGTCTTGCTCTCATATCTGGATTGCTCGCTTGCTCTCATATCTGGCTCGCTCGCTTGCACTCATATCTGGCTCGCTCGCATGCTCTCTTGTCTAGCTCGCTCTAATATCTGGATCGCTCGCTTGCTCTCATATCTGGCTCGCTCGCTTGCTTAATTGTCTGGCTCGCTCTCTTATCTGCCTCGCTCTCTCTCACATCTGGCTTGCTCGCTTGCTCTCATATCTGGCTCGCTCGCTGCTCTCTTGTCTGTCTCGCTCTCTTGTCTGGCTCGCTCTCTTATCTGGCTCGCTCGCATATCTTGCTCGCTCGCTCTCACATCTGGCTCGCTTGCTTGCTCTCATATCTGGTTCGCTCGCTTGCTCTCTTGTCTGGCTCGCTCTCTTATCTGGCTTGCTCACTATCATATCTGGCTCGCTCGCTTGCTCTCTTGTCTGACTTGCTCTCTTATCTGTCTCGCTCTCACATCTGGCTCGCTCGCTTGCTCTCATATCTGGCTCGCTCGCATGTTCTCTTGTCTGGTTCGCTCTCTTATCTGGCATGCTCTCATATCTGGCTTGCTCACTTGCTCTCATATCTGTCTCGCTGGCTTGCTCTCATATCTGGCTCGCTCGCTTGCTCTCTTGTCTGGCTCGCTCTCTTATCTGGTTCACTCGCATATCTGGCTCGCTCGCTCTGAAATCTGGCTCGCTCGCTTGCTCTCATATCTGGCTAGCTCGCTTGCTCTCTTGTTTTGCTCGCTCTCTTATCTGGCTCGCTCGCTCTCATATCTGGCTGGCTCGCTTGCTCTCATATCTGGCTCGCTCGCTTGCTCTCATATCTGGGTCGCTCGCTCTCATGTCTGGCTTGCTCGCATATCTGGATCGCTTGCTTGCTCTCATATCTGGCTCGCTCGCTTGCTTAATTGTCTGGCTCGTTCTCTTATCTGTCTCGCTCTCTCTCACATCTGGCTTGCTCGCTTGCTCTCATATCTGGCTCGCTCGCTGCTCTCTTATCTGTCTCGCTATTACATCTGGCTCGCTCGCTTGCTCTCATATCTGGCTCGCTCGCTTGCTCTCTTGTCTGGCTCGCTCTCTTATCTGGCTTGCTTGCATATCTTGCTCGCTTGCTCTCACATCTGGCTCGCTCGCTTGCTCTCAAATCTGGCTCAATCGCTTACTCTCCTGTCTGGCTCGCTCTCTTATCTGGCTTGCTCGCTAGCATATCTGGCTCGCTCGCTTGCTCTCTTGTATGGCTTGCTCTCTTCTCTGGCTCGCTCGCTCTCATATCTGGCTCGCTCGCTTGCCCTCATGTCTGGCTCGCTCGCTCTCATATCTGGCTTTCTCGCTTGCTCTCTTGTCTGGTTCGCTCTCTTATCTGGCTCGCTCTCATATCTGGCTTGCTCACTTTCTCTCATATCTGGCTCGATCGCTTGCTCTCTTGTCTGGCTCGCTCTCTTATCTGGCTTGCTTGCATATCTGGCTCACTCACTCTCACATCTGGCTGGCTCACTTGCTCTCATATCTGGCTCGCTCGCTTGCTCTCATATCTGGCTCGCTCACTTGCTCTCTTGTCTGGTTCGCTCTCTTATCCGGCTCGCTATCATATCTGGCTTGCTCGCTTGCTCTCATATCTGGCTCGCTCGCTTGATCTCTTGTCTGGCTCGCTTTCTTATCTGGCTCGCTCGCTCTCATATCTGGTTTGCTCGCTTGCTCTCATGTCTGGCTCGCTCGCTTGCTCTCATGTCTGGCTCGCTCGCTCTCATATCTGGCTTTCTCGCTTGCTCTCTTGTCTGGTTCGCTCTCTTATCTGTCTCGCTCTCATATCTGGATTGCTTGCTTGCTCTCATATCTGGCTCGCTCGCTTGCACTCATATCTGGCTCGCTCGCATGCTCTCTTGTCTGTCTCTCTCTCTTATCTGGCTCACTCGCATATCTGGCTCGCTCGCTCTTAAATCTGGCTCGCTCGCTTGCTCTCATATCTGGCTAGCCGCTTGCTCTCTTGTCTTGCTCGCTCTCATATCTGGCTAGCTCGCTTGCTCTCTTGTCTTGCTCGTTCTCTTATCTGGCTCGCTCGCTCTCATATCTGGCTGGCTCGCTTGCTCTCATATCTGGCTCGCTCGCTTGCTCTCATATCTGGCTCGCTCGTTCTCATATCTGGCTCGCTCTCATATCTGGATCGCTCGCTTGCTCTCATATCTGGCTCGCTCGCTTGCTTAATTGTCTGGCTCGCTCTCTTATCTGCCTCGCTCTCTGTCACATCTGGCTTGCTCGCTTGCTCTCATATCTGGCTCGCTCGCTGCTCTCTTGTCTGGCTCGCTCTCTTGTCTGGCTCGCTCTCTTATCTGGCTCGCTCGCATATCTTGCTCGCTCGCTCTCACATCTGGCTCGCTTGCTTGCTCTCATATCTGGTTCGCTCGCTTGCTCTCTTGTCTGGCTCGCTCTCTTATCTGGCTTGCTCACTATCATATCTGGCTCGCTCGCTTGCTCTCTTGTCTGACTTGCTCTCTTATCTGTCTCGCTCTCACATCTGGCTCGCTCGCTTGCTCTCATATCTGGCTCGCTCGCATGCTCTCTTGTCTGGTTCGCTCTCTTATCTGGCATGCTCTCATATCTGGCTTGCTCACTTGCTCTCATATCTGTCTCGCTCGCTTGCTCTCATATCTGGCTCGCTCACTTGCTCTCTTGTCTGGCTCGCTCTCTTATCTGGTTCACTCGCATATCTGGCTCGCTCGCTCTGAATTCTGGCTCGCTCGCTTGCTCTCATATCTGGCTAGCTCGCTTGCTCTCTTGTCTTGCTCGCTCTCTTATCTGGCTCGCTCGCTCTCATATCTGGCTGGCTCGCTTGCTCTCATATCTGGCTCGCTCGCTTGCTCTCATAACTGGGTCGCTCGCTCTCATGTCTGGCTTGCTTGCATATCTGGATCGCTTGCTTGCTCTCATATCTGGCTCGCTCGCTTGCTTAATTGTCTGGCAAGCTCTCTTATCTGTCTCGCTCTCACATCTGGCTCGCTCGCTTGCTCTTATGTCTGGCTCGCTCACTCTCATATCTGACTGGCTCGCTCGCTCTCTTATCTGGTTCACTCACATATCTGGCTCGCTCGCTCTCAAATCTGGCTCGCTCGCTTGCTCTCATATCTGGCTAGCTCGCTCGCTCTCTTATCTGGCTCGCTCTCATATCTGGCTGGCTCGCTTGTTCTCATATCTGGCTCGCTCTCATGTCTGGCTCGCTCGCATATCTGGATCGCTTGCTTGCTCTCATATCTGGCTCGCTCGCTTGCTTAATTGTCTGGCTCGCTCTCTTATCTGCCTCGCTCTCTCTCACATCTGGCTTGCTCGCTTGCTCTCATATCTGGCTCGCCCGCTGCTCTCTAGTCTGTCTCGCTCGCATATCTTGCTCGCTCGTTCTCACATCTGGCTGGCTCGCTTGCTCTCATATCTGGCTAGTTCGCTCGCTCGCTCTCTTATCTGGCTCGCTCTCATATCTGGCTGGCTCGCTTGCTCTCATATCTGGCTAGCTCGCTTGCTCTCTTGTCTTGCTCGCTCTCATATCTGGCTAGCTCGCTTGCTCTCTTGTCTGGCTCGCTCTCTTATCTGGCTCGCTCGCATATCTGGCTCGCTCGCTCTCAAATCTGGCTCGCTCGCTTGCTCTCATATCTGGCTCGCTCCCTTGCTCTCATATCTGGCTAGCTCACTTGCTCTCTTGTCTTGCTCGCTCTCTTATCTGGCTCGCTCTCATATCTGGCTGGCTCGCTTGCTCTCATATCTGGCTGGCTCGCTTGCTCTCATATCTGGCTCGATCGCTCTCATGTCTGGCTCGCTCTCATATCTGGATCACTCGCTTGCTCTCATATCTGGCTCGCTCACTTGCTTAATTGTCTGGCTCGCTCTCTTATCTGCCTCACTCTCTCTCACATCTGGCTTGCTCGCTTGCTCTCATATCTGGCTCGCTCGCTGCTCTCTTGTCTGGCTCGCTCTCTTATCTGGCTCGCTCGCACATCTTGCTCGCTCGCTCTCACATCTGGCTCGCTCGCTTGCTCTCATATCTGGCTCGCTCGCTTGCTCTCTTGTCTGGCTCGCTCTCTCATCTGGCTTGCTCGCTAGCATATCTGGCTCGCTCGCTTGCTCTCTTATCTGGCTTGCTCTCTTATCTGTCTCACTATTACATCTGGCTCGCTCGCTTGCTCTCATATCTGGCTCGCTCGCTTGCTCTCTTGTCCGGCTCGCTCTCTTATCTGGCTTGCTTGCATATCTTGCTCGCTCGCTCTCACATCTGGCTCGCTCGCTTGCTCTCAAATCTGACTCGATCGCTTGCTCTCTTTTCTGGCTCACTCTCTTTTCTGGCTCACTCTCTTATCTGGCTCGCTCGCATATCTGGCTCGCTCGCTCTCACATCTGGCTCGCTCGCGTGCTCTCATATCTGGCTCGCTCGCTTGCTCTCTTGTCTGGCTCGCTCTCTTATCTGTCTCGCTCTCACATCTGGCTCGCTCGCTTGCTCTCATATCTGGCTCGCTCGCATGCTCTCTTGTCTGGCTCGCTCTCTTATCTGGCTTGTTCTCTCTCATATCTTGCTCGCTCGCTTGCTCTCATGTCTGGCTCGCTCACTCTCATATCTGTCTAGCTCGCTTGCTCTCTTGTCTGGCTCGCTCTTTTATCTGGCTTGCTCTGACATCTGGCTCGCTCGTTTGCTCTCTTGTCTGGCTCGCTCTCTTATCTGGCTCGCTCACTCTCATATCTGGCTTGCTCGCTTGCTCTCATGTATTGCTCGCTCGCTCTCATGTATTGCTCGCTCACTTGCTCTCATGTCTGGCTCACTCGCTCTCATATCTGGCTCGCTCGCTTACTCTCTTGTCTGGCTCTCTCACTTAAATGGCTCGCTCGCTCATCTGGCTAGCTCGCTCTCATATGTGGCTCGCTCACTCTGATATCTCGCTCGCTCGCTTTCTCTCTTGTCTGGTTCGCTCTCTTATCTGGCTCGCTCTCATATCTGGCTTGCTCGCTTGCTCTCATATCTGGCTCGCTCGCTTGCTCTCATATGTGTCTCGCTCGCTTGCTCTCTTGTCTGGCTCGCTCGCTTGCTCTCTTGTCTGGCTCGCTCTCTTATCTGGCTCGCTCTCACATCTGGCTCGCTCGCTTGCTCTCTTGTCTGGCTCGCTCTCTTATCTGGCTCGCTCGCTCTCATATCTGGCTCGCTCGATTGCTCTCATGTCTGGCTCGCTCGCTCTCATATCTGGCTCGCTCGCTTGCTCTCTTGTCTGGCTCGCTCTCTTATATGGCTCGCTCGCATATCTGGCTCGCTCGCTCTCACATCTGGCTCGCTCGCTTGCTCTCTTGTCTGGCTCCCTCTCTTATCTGGCAAGCTTGCTCTCATATCTGGCTTGCTCGCATATCTGGCTCGCTCACTCTCACCTCTGGCTCGCTCGCTTGCTCTCATATCTGGCTCGCTCGCTTGCTCTCTTGTCTGGCTCGCTCTCTTATCTGGCTCGCTCGCTCTCATATCTGGCTCGCTCGCTTGCTCTCATGTCTGGCTCGCTCGCTCTCATATCTGGCTCGCTCGCTTGCTCTCTTGTCTGGCTCGCTCTCTTATATGGCTCGCTCGCATATCTGGCTCGCTCGCTTTCACATCTGGCTCGCTCGCTTGCTCTCTTGTCTGGCTCCCTCTCTTATCTGGCAAGCTTGCTCTCATATCTGGCTTGCTAGCTTGCTCTCTTGTCTGGCTCGCTCTCTTATTTGGCTCGCTCGCAAATCTGTCTCGCTCGCTCTCACATCTGGCTCGCTCGCTTGCTCTCATATCTGGCTCGCTCGCTTGCTCTCTTGTTTGGCTGGCTCTCTTATCTGGCTCGCTCTCATATCTGGCTCGCTCGCTTGCTCTCATATCTGACTCGCTCGCTTGCTCTCTTTTATGGCTCGCTCGCATATCTGTCTCGCTCGCTCTCACATCTGGCTCGCTCGCTTGCTCTCTTGTCTGGCTCGCTCTCTTATCTGGCTCGCTCGCTCGCATATCTGGTTCGCTCGCTCTCACATCTGGCTTGCTCGCTTGCTCTCTTGTCTGGCTCGCTCTCTTATCTGGCTCGCTCGCTCTCATATCTGGCTCGCTCGCTCTCATATCTGGCTCGCTCGCTCTCATGTCTTGCTCGCTCGCTCTCATATCTGGCTCGCTCACTTACTCTCATGCCTGGCTTGCTCGCTCTCATCTCTGGTTCGCTCGCTTGCTCTCATGTCTGGCTCACTCGCTCTCATATCTGGCTCGCTCACTTGCTCTCTTGTCTGGCTCGCTCTCTTATTTGTTACGCTCTCATATCTGTCTGGCTCGCTTGCTCTCTTGTCTGGCTTGCTCGCTCTCATATCTGTCTGGCTCGCTTGCTCTCTTGCCTGGCTCGCTCGCTCTCATATCTGGCTCGCTCGCTTGCTCTCATGTCTGGCTTGCTCGCTCTCATCTCTGGTTCGCTCGCTTGCTCTCATGTCTGGCTCACTCGCTCTCATATCTGGCTCGCTCACTTACTCTCTTGTCTGGTTCGCTCTCTTATTTGTTACGCTCTCATATCTGTCTGGCTCGCTTGCTCTCTTGTCTGGCTTGCTCGCTCTCATATCTGTCTGGCTCGCTTGCTCTCTTGTCTGGTTTGCTCTCTTATCTGGCACGCTCTCATATCTGGCTCGCTCGCTTGCTCTCATATCTGTCTCGCTCACTTGCTCTCATATCTGGCTCGCTCGCTTGCTCTCTTGTGTGGCTCACTCTCTTATCTGGCTCGCTCGCATATCTGGCTCGCTCGCATATCTAGCTCCCTCGCTCTCAAATCTGGTTTGCTCGCTTGTTCTCATATCTGGCTAGCTCGTTTGCTCTCTTGTCTGGCTCATTCTCTTATCTGGCTCGCTCGCATATCTGGCTAGCTCGCTCTCATATCTGGCTCGCTCGCTTGCTCTCATATCTGACTCGCTCCCTTGCTCTCATTTCTGGCTTGCTCGCTTGCTCTCTTGTCTGGCTCGCTCTCTTATCTTGCTCGCTCGCATATCTGGCTCGCTCGCTCTCAAATCTGGCTTGCTCGCTTGCTCTCATATCTGGCTAGCTCGCTCGCTCGCTCTCTTATCTGGCTCGCTCTCATATCTGGCTGGCTCGCTTGCTCTCATATCTGGCTAGCTCGCTTGCTCTCTTGTCTTGCTCGCTCTCAAATCTGGCTAGCTCGCTTGCTCTCTTGTCTGGCTCGCTCTCTTATCTGGCTCGCTCGCATATCTGGCTCGCTCGCTCTCAAATCTGGCTCGCTCGCTTGCTTTCATATCTGGCTCGCTCGCTTGCTCTCATATCTGGCTAGCTCGCTTGCTCTCTTGTCTTGCTCGCTCTCTTATCTGGCTCACTCTCATATCTGGCTGGCTCGCTTGCTCTCATATCTGGCTGGCTCGCTTGCTCTCATATCTGGCTCGATCGCTCTCATGTCTGGCTCGCTCTCATATCTGGATCACTCGCTTGCTCTCATATCTGGCTCGCTCGCTTGCTTAATTGTCTGGCTCGCTCTCTTATCTGCCTCACTCTCTCTCACATCTGGCTTGCTCGCTTGCTCTCATATCTGGCTCGCTCGCTGCTCTCTTGTCTGGCTCGTTCTCTTATCTGGCTCGCTCGCATATCTTGCTTGCTCGCTCTCACATCTGGCTCGCTCGCTTGCTCTCTTGTCTGGCTCGCTCGCTTGCGCTCTTCTCTGGCTCGCTCTCTTATCTGGCCTGTTCGCTCGAAAATCTGGCTCGCTCGCTCGCAAATCTGGCTAGCTCGCTCTCATATCTGGCTCGCTCGCTCACATATCTGGCTCGCTCGCTCTCTCTCATGTGTGGTTTTGCTCGCTGTCATATCTGTCTCGCTCGCTTGCTCTCTTGTCTGGTTCGCTTTCTTATCTGGCACGCTCTCATATCTGGCTCACTCGCTTGCTCTCATATCTGGCTAGCTCGCTTGCGCTCATATCTGGCTCGCTCTCTTGCTCTCTTGTCTGGCTCGCTCGCTTGTCTGGCTCGCTCTCTTGCTCTCATATCTGGCTTGCTCGCTTGCTGAAATATCTGGCTCGCTCGCTTGCTCTCTTGTCTGGCTCGCTCTCTTATCTGGCTCGCTTGCTAGCATATCTGGCTCGCTCGCTTGCTCTCTTGTCTGGCTCGCTCTCTTATTTGGCTCACTCGCATATCTGGCTCGCTCGCTCTCACATCTGGCTCGCTCGCTTGCTCTCATATCTGGCTCGCTCGCTTGCTCTCTTTTCTGGCTCACTCTCTTATCTGGCTCGCTCGCATATCTGGCTCGCTCGCTCTCACATCTGGCTCGCTCGCTTGCTCTCATATCTGGCTCGCTCGCATGCTCTCTTGTCTGGCTCGCTCTCTTATCTGGCTTGTTCTCTCTCATATCTTGCTCGCTCGCTTGCTCTCATGTCTGGCTCGCTCACTCTCATATCTGTCTAGCTCGCTTGCTCTCTTGTCTGGCTCGCTCTTTTATCTGGCTTGCTCTGACATCTGGCTCGCTCGCTTGCTCTCTTGTCTGGCTCGCTCTCTTATCTGGCTCGCTCACTCTCATATCTGGCTTGCTCGCTTGCTCTCATGTATTGCTCGCTCGCTCTCATGTATTGCTCGCTCACTTGCTCTCATGTCTGGCTCACTCGCTCTCATATCTGGCTCGCTCGCTTACTCTCTTGTCTGGCTCTCTCACTTAAATGGCTCGCTCGCTCATCTGGCTAGCTCGCTCTCATATGTGGCTCGCTCACTCTGATATCTCGCTCGCTCGCTTTCTCTCTTGTCTGGTTCGCTCTCTTATCTGGCTCGCTCTCATATCTGGCTTGCTCGCTTGCTCTCATATCTGGCTCGCTCGCTTGCTCTCATATGTGTCTCGCTCGCTTGCTCTCTTGTCTGGCTCGCTCGCTTGCTCTCTTGTCTGGCTCGCTCTCTTATCTGGCTCGCTCTCACATCTGGCTCGCTCGCTTGCTCTCTTGTCTGGCTCGCTCTCTTATCTGGCTCGCTCGCTCTCATATCTGGCTCGCTCGATTGCTCTCATGTCTGGCTCGCTCGCTCTCATATCTGGCTCGCTCGCTTGCTCTCTTGTCTTGCTCGCTCTCTTATATGGCTCGCTCGCATATCTGGCTCGCTCGCTCTCACATCTGGCTCGCTCGCTTGCTCTCTTGTCTGGCTCCCTCTCTTATCTGGCAAGCTTGCTCTCATATCTGGCTTGCTCGCATATCTGGCTCGCTCACTCTCACCTCTGGCTCGCTCGCTTGCTCTCATATCTGGCTCGCTCGCTTGCTCTCTTGTCTGGCTCGCTCTCTTATCTGGCTCGCTCGCTCTCATATCTGGCTCGCTCGCTTGCTCTCATGTCTGGCTCGCTCGCTCTCATATCTGGCTCGCTCGCTTGCTCTCTTGTCTGGCTCGCTCTCTTATATGGCTCGCTCGCATATCTGGCTCGCTCGCTCTCACATCTGGCTCGCTCGCTTGCTCTCTTGTCTGGCTCCCTCTCTTATCTGGCAAGCTTGCTCTCATATCTGGCTTGCTAGCTTGCTCTCTTGTCTGGCTCGCTCTCTTATTTGGCTCGCTCGCAAATCTGGCTCGCTCGCTCTCACATCTGGCTCGCTCGCTTGCTCTCATATCTGGCTCGCTCGCTTGCTCTCTTGTTTGGCTGGCTCTCTTATCTGGCTCGCTCTCATATCTGGCTCGCTCGCTTGCTCTCATATCTGGCTCGCTCGCTTGCTCTCTTTTATGGCTCGCTCGCATATCTGTCTCGCTCGCTCTCACATCTGGCTCGCTCGCTTGCTCTCTTGTCTGGCTCGCTCTCTTATCTGGCTCGCTCGCTCGCATATCTGGTTCGCTCGCTCTCACATCTGGCTTGCTCGCTTGCTCTCTTGTCTGGCTCGCTCTCTTATCTGGCTCGCTCGCTCTCATATCTGGCTCGCTCGCTCTCATGTCTTGCTCGCTCGCTCTCATATCTGGCTCGCTCACTTTCTCTCATGCCTGGCTCGCTTGCTCTCATATCTGGCTCGCTCGCTTGCTCTCATGTCTGGCTTGCTCGCTCTCATCTCTGGTTCGCTCGCTTGCTCTCATGTCTGGCTCACTCGCTCTCATATCTGGCTCGCTCACTTGCTCTCTTGTCTGGCTCGCTCTCTTATTTGTTACGCTCTCATATCTGTCTGGCTCGCTTGCTCTCTTGTCTGGCTTGCTCGCTCTCATATCTGTCTGGCTCGCTTGCTCTCTTGCCTGGCTCGCTCGCTCTCATATCTGGCTCGCTCGCTTGCTCTCATGTCTGGCTTGCTCGCTCTCATCTCTGGTTCGCTCGCTTGCTCTCATGTCTGACTCACTCGCTCTCATATCTGGCTCGCTCACTTGCTCTCTTGTCTGGCTCGCTCTCTTATTTGTTACGCTCTCATATCTGTCTGGCTCGCTTGCTCTCTTGTCTGGCTTGCTCGCTCTCATATCTGTCTGGCTCGCTTGCTCTCTTGTCTGGTTTGCTCTCTTATCTGGCACGCTCTCATATCTGGCTCGCTCGCTTGCTCTCATATCTGTATCGCTCACTTGCTCTCATATCTGGCTCGCTCGCTTGCTCTCTTGTGTGGCTCACTCTCTTATCTGGCTCGCTCGCATATCTGGCTCGCTCGCATATCTAGCTCCCTCGCTCTCAAATCTGATTTGCTCGCTTGTTCTCATATCTGGCTATTTCGTTTGCTCTCTTGTCTGGCTCATTCTCTTATCTGGCTCGCTCGCATATCTGGCTAGCTCGCTCTCATATCTGGCTCGCTCGCTTGCTCTCATATCTGACTCGCTCCCTTGCTCTCATTTCTGGCTTGCTCGCTTGCTCTCTTGTCTGGCTCGCTCTCTTATCTTGCTCGCTCGCATATCTGGCTCGCTCGCTCTCAAATCTGGCTTGCTCGCTTGCTCTCATATCTGGCTAGCTCGCTCGCTCGCTCGCTCTCTTATCTGGCTCGCTCTCATATCTGGCTGGCTCGCTTGCTCTCATATCTGGCTAGCTCGCTTGCTCTCTTGTCTTGCTCGCTCTCAAATCTGGCTAGCTCGCTTGCTCTCTTGTCTGGCTCGCTCTCTTATCTGGCTCGCTCGCATATCTGGCTCGCTCGCTCTCAAATCTGGCTCGCTCGCTTGCTTTCATATCTGGCTCGCTCGCTTGCTCTCATATCTGGCTAGCTCGCTTGCTCTCTTGTCTTGCTCGCTCTCTTATCTGGCTCACTCTCATATCTGGCTGGCTCGCTTGCTCTCATATCTGGCTGGCTCGCTTGCTCTCATATCTGGCTCGATCGCTCTCATGTCTGGCTCGCTCTCATATCTGGATCACTCGCTTGCTCTCATATCTGGCTCGCTCGCTTGCTTAATTGTCTGGCTCGCTCTCTTATCTGCCTCACTCTCTCTCACATCTGGCTTGCTCGCTTGCTCTCATATCTGGCTCGCTCGCTGCTCTCTTGTCTGGCTCGTTCTCTTATCTGGCTCGCTCGCATATCTTGCTTGCTCGCTCTCACATCTGGCTCGCTCGCTTGCTCTCTTGTCTGGCTCGCTCTCTCATCTGGCTTGCTCGTTAGCATATGTGGCTCGCTCGCTTGCTCTCTTGTCTGGCTTGCTCTCTTATCTGTCTCGCTATTACATCTGGCTCGCTCGCTTGCTCTCATATCTGGCTTGCTCGCTTGATCTCTTGTCTGGCTCGCTCTCTTATCTGGCTTGCTTGCATATCTTGCTCGCTCACTCTCACATCTGGCTCGCTCGCTTGCTCTCAAATCTGGCTCGATCGCTTGCTCTCCTGTCTGGCTCGCTCTCTTATCTGGCTTGCTCGCTAGCATATCTGGCTCGCTCGCTTGCTCTCTTGTATGGCTTGCTCTCTTCTCTGGCTCGCTCGCTCTCATATCTGGCTCGCTCGCTTGCCCTCATGTCTGGCTCGCTCGCTCTCATATCTGGCTTTCTCGCTTGCTCTCTTGTCTGGTTCGCTCTCTTATCTGGCTTGCTCTCATATCTGGCTTGCTCGCTTTCTCTCATATCTGGCTCGATCGCTTGCTCTCTTGTCTGGCTCGCTCTCTTATCTGGCTCGCTTGCATATCTGGCTCACTCGCTCTCACATCTGGCTGGCTCACTTGCTCTCATATCTGGCTCGCTCGCTTGCTCTCATATCTGGCTCGCTCACTTGCTCTCTTGTCTGGCTCGCTCTCTTATCTGGTTTGCTTGCTCGCATATCTGGCTCGCTCTCATGTCTGGCTCGCTCGCTCTCATATCTGGCTTGCTCGCTTGCTCTCATATCTGGCTCGCTCGCTTGCTCTCATATCTGGCTCGCTCACTTGCTTTCTTGTCTGGCTTGCTCTCTTATCTGGCTCGCTCGCTCTCATATCTGGCTAGCTCGCTTGCTCTCATGTCTGGCTCGCTTGCTCTCATATCTGGCTCGCTCGCTTGCTCTCATGTCTGGCTCGCTTGTTCTCATATCTGGCTTTCTCGCTTGCTCTCTTGTCTGGTTCGCTCTCTTATCTGGCTCGCTATCATATCTGGCTTGCTCGCTTGCTCTCATATCTGGCTCGCTCGCTTGATCTCTTGTCTGGCTCGCTCTCTTATCTGGCTCGCTCGCTCTCATATCTGGTTCGCTCGCTTGCTCTCATGTCTGGCTCGCTCGCTTGCTCTCATGTCTGGCTCGCTCGCTCTCATATCTGGCTTTCTCGCTTGCTCTCTTGTCTGGTTCGCTCTCTTATCTGTCTCGCTCTCATATCTGGATTGCTCGCTTGCTCTCATATCTGGCTCGCTCGCTTGCACTCATATCTGGCTCGCTCGCATGCTCTCTTGTCTGGCTCGCTCTCTTATATGGCTCACTCGCATATCTGGCTCGCTCGCTCTTAAATCTGGCTCGCTCGCTTGGTCTCATATCTGGCTAGCTCGCTTGCTCTCTTGTCTTGCTCGCTCTCATATCTGGCTAGCTCGCTTGCTCTCTTGTCTTGCTCGTTCTCTTATCTGGCTCGCTCGCTCTCATATCTGGCTGGCTCGCTTGCTCTCATATCTGGCTCGCTCGTTTGCTCTCATATCTGGCTCGCTCGCTCTCATATCTGGCTCGCTCTCATATCTGGATCGCTCGCTTGCTCTCATATCTGGCTCGCTCGCTTGCTTAATTGTCTGGCTCGCTCTCTTATCTGCCTCGCTCTCTCTCACATCTGGCTTGCTCGCTTGCTCTCATATCTGGCTCGCTCGCTGCTCTCTTGTCTGGCTCGCTCTCTTGTCTGGCTCGCTCTCTTATCTGGCTCGCTCGCATATCTTGCTCGCTCGCTCTCACATCTGGCTCGCTTGCTTGCTCTCATATCTGGTTCGCTCGCTTGCTCTCTTGTCTGGCTCGCTCCCTTATCTGGCTTGCTCGCTATCATATCTGGCTCGCTTGCTTGCTCTCTTGTCTGACTTGCTCTCTTATCTGTCTCGCTCTCTCATCTGGCTCGCTCGCTTGCTCTCATATCTGGTTCGCTCGCTTGCTCTCTTGTCTGGCTCGCTCTCTTATCTGGCTTGCTCACTATCATATCTGGCTCGCTCGCTTGCTCTCTTGTCTGACTTGCTCTCTTATCTGTCTCGCTCTCACATCTGGCTCGCTCGCTTGCTCTCATATCTGGCTCGCTCGCATGCTCTCTTGTCTGGTTCGCTCTCTTATCTGGCATGCTCTCATATCTGGCTTGCTCACTTCCTCTCATATCTGTCTCGCTCGCTTGCTCTCATATCTGGCTCGCTCGCTTGCTCTCTTGTCTGGCTCGCTCTCTTATCTGGTTCACTCGCATATCTGGCTCGCTCGCTCTGAAATCTGGCTCGCTCGCTTGCTCTCTTGTCTTGCTCGCTCTCTTATCTGGCTCGCTCGCTCTCATATCTGGCTGGCTCGCTTGCTCTCATATCTGGCTCGCTCGCTTGCTCTCATATCTGGGTCGCTCGCTCTCATGTCTGGCTTGCTCGCATATCTGGATCCCTTGCTTGCTCTCATATCTGACTCGCTCGCTTGCTTAATTGTCTGGCTCGCTCTCTTATCTGTCTCGCTCTCTCTCACATCTGGCTTGCTCGCTTGCTCTCATATCTGGCTCGCTCGCTGCTCTCTTATCTGTCTCGCTATTACATCTGGCTCGCTCGCTTGCTCTCATATCTGGCTCGCTCGCTTGCTCTCTTGTCTGGCTCGCTCTCTTATCTGGCTTGCTTGCATATCTTGCTCGCTCGCTCTCACATCTGGCTCGCTCGCTTGCTCTCAAATCTGGCTCGATCGCTTGCTCTCCTGTCTGGCACGCTCTCTTATCTGGCTTGCTCGCTAGCATATCTGGCTCGCTCGCTTGCTCTCTTGTATGGCTTGCTCTCTTCTCTGGCTCGCTCGCTCTCATATCTGGCTCGCTCGCTTGCCCTCATGTCTGGCTCGCTCGCTCTCATATCTGGCTTTCTCGCTTGCTCTCATATCTGGCTCGATCGCTTGCTCTCTTGTCTGGCTCGCTCTCTTATCTGGCTCGCTTGCATATCTGGCTCACTCGCTCTCACATCTGGCTGGCTCACTTGCTCTCATATCTGGCTCGCTCGCTTGCTCTCATATCTGGCTCGCTCACTTGCTCTCTTGTCTGGTTCGCTCTCTTATCTGGCTCGCTATCATATCTGGCTTGCTCGCTTGCTCTCATATCTGGCTCGCTCGCTTGATCTCTTGTCTGGCTCGCTCTCTTATCTGGCTCGCTCGCTCTCATATCTGGTTGGCTCGCTTGCTCTCATGTCTGGCTCGCTCGCTTGCTCTCATGTCTGGCTCGCTCGCTCTCATATCTGGCTTTCTCGCTTGCTCTCTTGTCTGGTTCGCTCTCTTATCTGTCTTGCTCTCATATCTGGATTGCTCGCTTGCTCTCATATCTGGCTCGCTCGCTTGCACTCATATCTGGCTCGCTCGCATGCTCTCTTGTCTAGCTCGCTCTAATATCTATATCGCTCGCTTGCTCTCATATCTGGCTCGCTCGCTTGCTTAATTGTCTGGCTCGCTCTCTTATCTGCCTCGCTCTCTCTCACATCTGGCTTGCTCGCTTGCTCTCATATCTGGCTCACTCGCTGCTCTCTTGTCTGTCTCGCTCTCTTGTCTGGCTCGCTCTCTTATCTGGCTCGCTCGCATATCTTGCTCGCTCGCTCTCACATCTGGCTCGCTTGCTTGCTCTCATATCTGGTTCGCTCGCTTGCTCTCTTGTCTGGCTCGCTCTCTTATCTGGCTTGCTCACTATCATATCTGGCTCGCTCGCTTGCTCTCTTGTCTGACTTGCTCTCTTATCTGTCTCGCTCTCACATCTGGCTCGCTCGCTTGCTCTCATATCTGGCTCGCTCGCATGTTCTTTTGTCTGGTTCGCTCTCTTATCTGGCATGCTCTCATATCTGGCTTGCTCACTTGCTCTCATATCTGTCTCGCTGGCTTGCTCTCATATCTGGCTCGCTCGCTTGCTCTCTTGTCTGGCTCGCTCTCTTATCTGGTTCACTCGCATATCTGGCTCGCTCGCTCTGAAATCTGGCTCGCTCGCTTGCTCTCATATCTGGCTAGCTCGCTTGCTCTCTTGTTTTGCTCGCTCTCTTATCTGGCTCGCTCGCTCTCATATCTGGCTGGCTCGCTTGCTCTCATATCTGGCTCGCTCGCTTGCTCTCATATCTGGGTCGCTCGCTCTCATGTCTGGCTTGCTCGCATATCTGGATCGCTTGCTTGCTCTCATATCTGGCTCGCTCGCTTGCTTAATTGTCTGGCTCGTTCTCTTATCTGTCTCGCTCTCTCTCACATCTGGCTTGCTCGCTTGCTCTCATATCTGGCTCGCTCGCTGCTCTCTTATCTGTCTCGCTATTACATCTGGCTCGCTCGCTTGCTCTCATATCTGGCTCGCTCGCTTGCTCTCTTGTCTGGCTCGCTCTCTTATCTGGCTTGCTTGCATATCTTGCTCGCTTGCTCTCACATCTGGCTCGCTCGCTTGCTCTCAAATCTGGCTCAATCGCTTACTCTCCTGTCTGGCTCGCTCTCTTATCTGGCTTGCTCGCTAGCATATCTGGCTCGCTCGCTTGCTCTCTTGTATGGCTTGCTCTCTTCTCTGGCTCGCTCGCTCTCATATCTGGCTCGCTCGCTTGCCCTCATGTCTGGCTCGCTCGCTCTCATATCTGGCTTTCTCGCTTGCTCTCTTGTCTGGTTCGCTCTCTTATCTGGCTCGCTCTCATATCTGGCTTGCTCACTTTCTCTCATATCTGGCTCGATCGCTTGCTCTCTTGTCTGGCTCGCTCTCTTATCTGGCTTGCTTGCATATCTGGCTCACTCACTCTCACATCTGGCTGGCTCACTTGCTCTCATATCTGGCTCGCTCGCTTGCTCTCATATCTGGCTCGCTCACTTGCTCTCTTGTCTGGTTCGCTCTCTTATCCGGCTCGCTATCATATCTGGCTTGCTCGCTTGCTCTCATATCTGGCTCGCTCGCTTGATCTCTTGTCTGGCTCGCTTTCTTATCTGGCTCGCTCGCTCTCATATCTGGTTTGCTCGCTTGCTCTCATGTCTGGCTCGCTCGCTTGCTCTCATGTCTGGCTCGCTCGCTCTCATATCTGGCTTTCTCGCTTGCTCTCTTGTCTGGTTCGCTCTCTTATCTGTCTCGCTCTCATATCTGGATTGCTTGCTTGCTCTCATATCTGGCTCGCTCGCTTGCACTCATATCTGGCTCGCTCGCATGCTCTCTTGTCTGTCTCTCTCTCTTATCTGGCTCACTCGCATATCTGGCTCGCTCGCTCTTAAATCTGGCTCGCTCGCTTGCTCTCATATCTGGCTAGCCGCTTGCTCTCTTGTCTTGCTCGCTCTCATATCTGGCTAGCTCGCTTGCTCTCTTGTCTTGCTCGTTCTCTTATCTGGCTCGCTCGCTCTCATATCTGGCTGGCTCGCTTGCTCTCATATCTGGCTCGCTCGCTTGCTCTCATATCTGGCTCGCTCGTTCTCATATCTGGCTCGCTCTCATATCTGGATCGCTCGCTTGCTCTCATATCTGGCTCGCTCGCTTGCTTAATTGTCTGGCTCGCTCTCTTATCTGCCTCGCTCTCTGTCACATCTGGCTTGCTCGCTTGCTCTCATATCTGGCTCGCTCGCTGCTCTCTTGTCTGGCTCGCTCTCTTGTCTGGCTCGCTCTCTTATCTGGCTCGCTCGCATATCTTGCTCGCTCGCTCTCACATCTGGCTCGCTTGCTTGCTCTCATATCTGGTTCGCTCGCTTGCTCTCTTGTCTGGCTCGCTCTCTTATCTGGCTTGCTCACTATCATATCTGGCTCGCTCGCTTGCTCTCTTGTCTGACTTGCTCTCTTATCTGTCTCGCTCTCACATCTGGCTCGCTCGCTTGCTCTCATATCTGGCTCGCTCGCATGCTCTCTTGTCTGGTTCGCTCTCTTATCTGGCATGCTCTCATATCTGGCTTGCTCACTTGCTCTCATATCTGTCTCGCTCGCTTGCTCTCATATCTGGCTCGCTCACTTGCTCTCTTGTCTGGCTCGCTCTCTTATCTGGTTCACTCGCATATCTGGCTCGCTCGCTCTGAATTCTGGCTCGCTCGCTTGCTCTCATATCTGGCTAGCTCGCTTGCTCTCTTGTCTTGCTCGCTCTCTTATCTGGCTCGCTCGCTCTCATATCTGGCTGGCTCGCTTGCTCTCATATCTGGCTCGCTCGCTTGCTCTCATAACTGGGTCGCTCGCTCTCATGTCTGGCTTGCTTGCATATCTGGATCGCTTGCTTGCTCTCATATCTGGCTCGCTCGCTTGCTTAATTGTCTGGCAAGCTCTCTTATCTGTCTCGCTCTCACATCTGGCTCGCTCGCTTGCTCTTATGTCTGGCTCGCTCACTCTCATATCTGACTGGCTCGCTCGCTCTCTTATCTGGTTCACTCACATATCTGGCTCGCTCGCTCTCAAATCTGGCTCGCTCGCTTGCTCTCATATCTGGCTAGCTCGCTCGCTCTCTTATCTGGCTCGCTCTCATATCTGGCTGGCTCGCTTGTTCTCATATCTGGCTCGCTCTCATGTCTGGCTCGCTCGCATATCTGGATCGCTTGCTTGCTCTCATATCTGGCTCGCTCGCTTGCTTAATTGTCTGGCTCGCTCTCTTATCTGCCTCGCTCTCTCTCACATCTGGCTTGCTCGCTTGCTCTCATATCTGGCTCGCCCGCTGCTCTCTAGTCTGTCTCGCTCGCATATCTTGCTCGCTCGTTCTCACATCTGGCTGGCTCGCTTGCTCTCATATCTGGCTAGTTCGCTCGCTCGCTCTCTTATCTGGCTCGCTCTCATATCTGGCTGGCTCGCTTGCTCTCATATCTGGCTAGCTCGCTTGCTCTCTTGTCTTGCTCGCTCTCATATCTGGCTAGCTCGCTTGCTCTCTTGTCTGGCTCGCTCTCTTATCTGGCTCGCTCGCATATCTGGCTCGCTCGCTCTCAAATCTGGCTCGCTCGCTTGCTCTCATATCTGGCTCGCTCCCTTGCTCTCATATCTGGCTAGCTCACTTGCTCTCTTGTCTTGCTCGCTCTCTTATCTGGCTCGCTCTCATATCTGGCTGGCTCGCTTGCTCTCATATCTGGCTGGCTCGCTTGCTCTCATATCTGGCTCGATCGCTCTCATGTCTGGCTCGCTCTCATATCTGGATCACTCGCTTGCTCTCATATCTGGCTCGCTCACTTGCTTAATTGTCTGGCTCGCTCTCTTATCTGCCTCACTCTCTCTCACATCTGGCTTGCTCGCTTGCTCTCATATCTGGCTCGCTCGCTGCTCTCTTGTCTGGCTCGCTCTCTTATCTGGCTCGCTCGCACATCTTGCTCGCTCGCTCTCACATCTGGCTCGCTCGCTTGCTCTCATATCTGGCTCGCTCGCTTGCTCTCTTGTCTGGCTCGCTCTCTCATCTGGCTTGCTCGCTAGCATATCTGGCTCGCTCGCTTGCTCTCTTATCTGGCTTGCTCTCTTATCTGTCTCACTATTACATCTGGCTCGCTCGCTTGCTCTCATATCTGGCTCGCTCGCTTGCTCTCTTGTCCGGCTCGCTCTCTTATCTGGCTTGCTTGCATATCTTGCTCGCTCGCTCTCACATCTGGCTCGCTCGCTTGCTCTCAAATCTGACTCGATCGCTTGCTCTCTTTTCTGGCTCACTCTCTTTTCTGGCTCACTCTCTTATCTGGCTCGCTCGCATATCTGGCTCGCTCGCTCTCACATCTGGCTCGCTCGCGTGCTCTCATATCTGGCTCGCTCGCTTGCTCTCTTGTCTGGCTCGCTCTCTTATCTGTCTCGCTCTCACATCTGGCTCGCTCGCTTGCTCTCATATCTGGCTCGCTCGCATGCTCTCTTGTCTGGCTCGCTCTCTTATCTGGCTTGTTCTCTCTCATATCTTGCTCGCTCGCTTGCTCTCATGTCTGGCTCGCTCACTCTCATATCTGTCTAGCTCGCTTGCTCTCTTGTCTGGCTCGCTCTTTTATCTGGCTTGCTCTGACATCTGGCTCGCTCGTTTGCTCTCTTGTCTGGCTCGCTCTCTTATCTGGCTCGCTCACTCTCATATCTGGCTTGCTCGCTTGCTCTCATGTATTGCTCGCTCGCTCTCATGTATTGCTCGCTCACTTGCTCTCATGTCTGGCTCACTCGCTCTCATATCTGGCTCGCTCGCTTACTCTCTTGTCTGGCTCTCTCACTTAAATGGCTCGCTCGCTCATCTGGCTAGCTCGCTCTCATATGTGGCTCGCTCACTCTGATATCTCGCTCGCTCGCTTTCTCTCTTGTCTGGTTCGCTCTCTTATCTGGCTCGCTCTCATATCTGGCTTGCTCGCTTGCTCTCATATCTGGCTCGCTCGCTTGCTCTCATATGTGTCTCGCTCGCTTGCTCTCTTGTCTGGCTCGCTCGCTTGCTCTCTTGTCTGGCTCGCTCTCTTATCTGGCTCGCTCTCACATCTGGCTCGCTCGCTTGCTCTCTTGTCTGGCTCGCTCTCTTATCTGGCTCGCTCGCTCTCATATCTGGCTCGCTCGATTGCTCTCATGTCTGGCTCGCTCGCTCTCATATCTGGCTCGCTCGCTTGCTCTCTTGTCTGGCTCGCTCTCTTATATGGCTCGCTCGCATATCTGGCTCGCTCGCTCTCACATCTGGCTCGCTCGCTTGCTCTCTTGTCTGGCTCCCTCTCTTATCTGGCAAGCTTGCTCTCATATCTGGCTTGCTCGCATATCTGGCTCGCTCACTCTCACCTCTGGCTCGCTCGCTTGCTCTCATATCTGGCTCGCTCGCTTGCTCTCTTGTCTGGCTCGCTCTCTTATCTGGCTCGCTCGCTCTCATATCTGGCTCGCTCGCTTGCTCTCATGTCTGGCTCGCTCGCTCTCATATCTGGCTCGCTCGCTTGCTCTCTTGTCTGGCTCGCTCTCTTATATGGCTCGCTCGCATATCTGGCTCGCTCGCTTTCACATCTGGCTCGCTCGCTTGCTCTCTTGTCTGGCTCCCTCTCTTATCTGGCAAGCTTGCTCTCATATCTGGCTTGCTAGCTTGCTCTCTTGTCTGGCTCGCTCTCTTATTTGGCTCGCTCGCAAATCTGTCTCGCTCGCTCTCACATCTGGCTCGCTCGCTTGCTCTCATATCTGGCTCGCTCGCTTGCTCTCTTGTTTGGCTGGCTCTCTTATCTGGCTCGCTCTCATATCTGGCTCGCTCGCTTGCTCTCATATCTGACTCGCTCGCTTGCTCTCTTTTATGGCTCGCTCGCATATCTGTCTCGCTCGCTCTCACATCTGGCTCGCTCGCTTGCTCTCTTGTCTGGCTCGCTCTCTTATCTGGCTCGCTCGCTCGCATATCTGGTTCGCTCGCTCTCACATCTGGCTTGCTCGCTTGCTCTCTTGTCTGGCTCGCTCTCTTATCTGGCTCGCTCGCTCTCATATCTGGCTCGCTCGCTCTCATGTCTTGCTCGCTCGCTCTCATATCTGGCTCGCTCACTTACTCTCATGCCTGGCTCGCTCGCTCTCATATCTGGCTCGCTCGCTTGCTCTCATGTCTGGCTTGCTCGCTCTCATCTCTGGTTCGCTCGCTTGCTCTCATGTCTGGCTCACTCGCTCTCATATCTGGCTCGCTCACTTGCTCTCTTGTCTGGCTCGCTCTCTTATTTGTTACGCTCTCATATCTGTCTGGCTCGCTTGCTCTCTTGTCTGGCTTGCTCGCTCTCATATCTGTCTGGCTCGCTTGCTCTCTTGCCTGGCTCGCTCGCTCTCATATCTGGCTCGCTCGCTTGCTCTCATGTCTGGCTTGCTCGCTCTCATCTCTGGTTCGCTCGCTTGCTCTCATGTCTGGCTCACTCGCTCTCATATCTGGCTCGCTCACTTACTCTCTTGTCTGGTTCGCTCTCTTATTTGTTACGCTCTCATATCTGTCTGGCTCGCTTGCTCTCTTGTCTGGCTTGCTCGCTCTCATATCTGTCTGGCTCGCTTGCTCTCTTGTCTGGTTTGCTCTCTTATCTGGCACGCTCTCATATCTGGCTCGCTCGCTTGCTCTCATATCTGTCTCGCTCACTTGCTCTCATATCTGGCTCGCTCGCTTGCTCTCTTGTGTGGCTCACTCTCTTATCTGGCTCGCTCGCATATCTGGCTCGCTCGCATATCTAGCTCCCTCGCTCTCAAATCTGGTTTGCTCGCTTGTTCTCATATCTGGCTAGCTCGTTTGCTCTCTTGTCTGGCTCATTCTCTTATCTGGCTCGCTCGCATATCTGGCTAGCTCGCTCTCATATCTGGCTCGCTCGCTTGCTCTCATATCTGACTCGCTCCCTTGCTCTCATTTCTGGCTTGCTCGCTTGCTCTCTTGTCTGGCTCGCTCTCTTATCTTGCTCGCTCGCATATCTGGCTCGCTCGCTCTCAAATCTGGCTTGCTCGCTTGCTCTCATATCTGGCTAGCTCGCTCGCTCGCTCTCTTATCTGGCTCGCTCTCATATCTGGCTGGCTCGCTTGCTCTCATATCTGGCTAGCTCGCTTGCTCTCTTGTCTTGCTCGCTCTCAAATCTGGCTAGCTCGCTTGCTCTCTTGTCTGGCTCGCTCTCTTATCTGGCTCGCTCGCATATCTGGCTCGCTCGCTCTCAAATCTGGCTCGCTCGCTTGCTTTCATATCTGGCTCGCTCGCTTGCTCTCATATCTGGCTAGCTCGCTTGCTCTCTTGTCTTGCTCGCTCTCTTATCTGGCTCACTCTCATATCTGGCTGGCTCGCTTGCTCTCATATCTGGCTGGCTCGCTTGCTCTCATATCTGGCTCGATCGCTCTCATGTCTGGCTCGCTCTCATATCTGGATCACTCGCTTGCTCTCATATCTGGCTCGCTCGCTTGCTTAATTGTCTGGCTCGCTCTCTTATCTGCCTCACTCTCTCTCACATCTGGCTTGCTCGCTTGCTCTCATATCTGGCTCGCTCGCTGCTCTCTTGTCTGGCTCGTTCTCTTATCTGGCTCGCTCGCATATCTTGCTTGCTCGCTCTCACATCTGGCTCGCTCGCTTGCTCTCTTGTCTGGCTCGCTCGCTTGCGCTCTTCTCTGGCTCGCTCTCTTATCTGGCCTGTTCGCTCGAAAATCTGGCTCGCTCGCTCGCAAATCTGGCTAGCTCGCTCTCATATCTGGCTCGCTCGCTCACATATCTGGCTCGCTCGCTCTCTCTCATGTGTGGTTTTGCTCGCTGTCATATCTGTCTCGCTCGCTTGCTCTCTTGTCTGGTTCGCTTTCTTATCTGGCACGCTCTCATATCTGGCTCACTCGCTTGCTCTCATATCTGGCTAGCTCGCTTGCGCTCATATCTGGCTCGCTCTCTTGCTCTCTTGTCTGGCTCGCTCGCTTGTCTGGCTCGCTCTCTTGCTCTCATATCTGGCTTGCTCGCTTGCTGAAATATCTGGCTCGCTCGCTTGCTCTCTTGTCTGGCTCGCTCTCTTATCTGGCTCGCTTGCTAGCATATCTGGCTCGCTCGCTTGCTCTCTTGTCTGGCTCGCTCTCTTATTTGGCTCACTCGCATATCTGGCTCGCTCGCTCTCACATCTGGCTCGCTCGCTTGCTCTCATATCTGGCTCGCTCGCTTGCTCTCTTTTCTGGCTCACTCTCTTATCTGGCTCGCTCGCATATCTGGCTCGCTCGCTCTCACATCTGGCTCGCTCGCTTGCTCTCATATCTGGCTCGCTCGCATGCTCTCTTGTCTGGCTCGCTCTCTTATCTGGCTTGTTCTCTCTCATATCTTGCTCGCTCGCTTGCTCTCATGTCTGGCTCGCTCACTCTCATATCTGTCTAGCTCGCTTGCTCTCTTGTCTGGCTCGCTCTTTTATCTGGCTTGCTCTGACATCTGGCTCGCTCGCTTGCTCTCTTGTCTGGCTCGCTCTCTTATCTGGCTCGCTCACTCTCATATCTGGCTTGCTCGCTTGCTCTCATGTATTGCTCGCTCGCTCTCATGTATTGCTCGCTCACTTGCTCTCATGTCTGGCTCACTCGCTCTCATATCTGGCTCGCTCGCTTACTCTCTTGTCTGGCTCTCTCACTTAAATGGCTCGCTCGCTCATCTGGCTAGCTCGCTCTCATATGTGGCTCGCTCACTCTGATATCTCGCTCGCTCGCTTTCTCTCTTGTCTGGTTCGCTCTCTTATCTGGCTCGCTCTCATATCTGGCTTGCTCGCTTGCTCTCATATCTGGCTCGCTCGCTTGCTCTCATATGTGTCTCGCTCGCTTGCTCTCTTGTCTGGCTCGCTCGCTTGCTCTCTTGTCTGGCTCGCTCTCTTATCTGGCTCGCTCTCACATCTGGCTCGCTCGCTTGCTCTCTTGTCTGGCTCGCTCTCTTATCTGGCTCGCTCGCTCTCATATCTGGCTCGCTCGATTGCTCTCATGTCTGGCTCGCTCGCTCTCATATCTGGCTCGCTCGCTTGCTCTCTTGTCTTGCTCGCTCTCTTATATGGCTCGCTCGCATATCTGGCTCGCTCGCTCTCACATCTGGCTCGCTCGCTTGCTCTCTTGTCTGGCTCCCTCTCTTATCTGGCAAGCTTGCTCTCATATCTGGCTTGCTCGCATATCTGGCTCGCTCACTCTCACCTCTGGCTCGCTCGCTTGCTCTCATATCTGGCTCGCTCGCTTGCTCTCTTGTCTGGCTCGCTCTCTTATCTGGCTCGCTCGCTCTCATATCTGGCTCGCTCGCTTGCTCTCATGTCTGGCTCGCTCGCTCTCATATCTGGCTCGCTCGCTTGCTCTCTTGTCTGGCTCGCTCTCTTATATGGCTCGCTCGCATATCTGGCTCGCTCGCTCTCACATCTGGCTCGCTCGCTTGCTCTCTTGTCTGGCTCCCTCTCTTATCTGGCAAGCTTGCTCTCATATCTGGCTTGCTAGCTTGCTCTCTTGTCTGGCTCGCTCTCTTATTTGGCTCGCTCGCAAATCTGGCTCGCTCGCTCTCACATCTGGCTCGCTCGCTTGCTCTCATATCTGGCTCGCTCGCTTGCTCTCTTGTTTGGCTGGCTCTCTTATCTGGCTCGCTCTCATATCTGGCTCGCTCGCTTGCTCTCATATCTGGCTCGCTCGCTTGCTCTCTTTTATGGCTCGCTCGCATATCTGTCTCGCTCGCTCTCACATCTGGCTCGCTCGCTTGCTCTCTTGTCTGGCTCGCTCTCTTATCTGGCTCGCTCGCTCGCATATCTGGTTCGCTCGCTCTCACATCTGGCTTGCTCGCTTGCTCTCTTGTCTGGCTCGCTCTCTTATCTGGCTCGCTCGCTCTCATATCTGGCTCGCTCGCTCTCATGTCTTGCTCGCTCGCTCTCATATCTGGCTCGCTCACTTTCTCTCATGCCTGGCTCGCTTGCTCTCATATCTGGCTCGCTCGCTTGCTCTCATGTCTGGCTTGCTCGCTCTCATCTCTGGTTCGCTCGCTTGCTCTCATGTCTGGCTCACTCGCTCTCATATCTGGCTCGCTCACTTGCTCTCTTGTCTGGCTCGCTCTCTTATTTGTTACGCTCTCATATCTGTCTGGCTCGCTTGCTCTCTTGTCTGGCTTGCTCGCTCTCATATCTGTCTGGCTCGCTTGCTCTCTTGCCTGGCTCGCTCGCTCTCATATCTGGCTCGCTCGCTTGCTCTCATGTCTGGCTTGCTCGCTCTCATCTCTGGTTCGCTCGCTTGCTCTCATGTCTGACTCACTCGCTCTCATATCTGGCTCGCTCACTTGCTCTCTTGTCTGGCTCGCTCTCTTATTTGTTACGCTCTCATATCTGTCTGGCTCGCTTGCTCTCTTGTCTGGCTTGCTCGCTCTCATATCTGTCTGGCTCGCTTGCTCTCTTGTCTGGTTTGCTCTCTTATCTGGCACGCTCTCATATCTGGCTCGCTCGCTTGCTCTCATATCTGTATCGCTCACTTGCTCTCATATCTGGCTCGCTCGCTTGCTCTCTTGTGTGGCTCACTCTCTTATCTGGCTCGCTCGCATATCTGGCTCGCTCGCATATCTAGCTCCCTCGCTCTCAAATCTGATTTGCTCGCTTGTTCTCATATCTGGCTATTTCGTTTGCTCTCTTGTCTGGCTCATTCTCTTATCTGGCTCGCTCGCATATCTGGCTAGCTCGCTCTCATATCTGGCTCGCTCGCTTGCTCTCATATCTGACTCGCTCCCTTGCTCTCATTTCTGGCTTGCTCGCTTGCTCTCTTGTCTGGCTCGCTCTCTTATCTTGCTCGCTCGCATATCTGGCTCGCTCGCTCTCAAATCTGGCTTGCTCGCTTGCTCTCATATCTGGCTAGCTCGCTCGCTCGCTCGCTCTCTTATCTGGCTCGCTCTCATATC
This sequence comes from Hyla sarda, assembly GCF_029499605.1. Lineage (NCBI taxonomy): Eukaryota > Metazoa > Chordata > Amphibia > Anura > Hylidae > Hyla > Hyla sarda. The sequence continues at coordinate 69,643 of NW_026608260.1, forward strand.
TGGCTGGCTCGCTTGCTCTCATATCTGGCTAGCTCGCTTGCTCTCTTGTCTTGCTCGCTCTCAAATCTGGCTAGCTCGCTTGCTCTCTTGTCTGGCTCGCTCTCTTATCTGGCTCGCTCGCATATCTGGCTCGCTCGCTCTCAAATCTGGCTCGCTCGCTTGCTTTCATATCTGGCTCGCTCGCTTGCTCTCATATCTGGCTAGCTCGCTTGCTCTCTTGTCTTGCTCGCTCTCTTATCTGGCTCACTCTCATATCTGGCTGGCTCGCTTGCTCTCATATCTGGCTGGCTCGCTTGCTCTCATATCTGGCTCGATCGCTCTCATGTCTGGCTCGCTCTCATATCTGGATCACTCGCTTGCTCTCATATCTGGCTCGCTCGCTTGCTTAATTGTCTGGCTCGCTCTCTTATCTGCCTCACTCTCTCTCACATCTGGCTTGCTCGCTTGCTCTCATATCTGGCTCGCTCGCTGCTCTCTTGTCTGGCTCGTTCTCTTATCTGGCTCGCTCGCATATCTTGCTTGCTCGCTCTCACATCTGGCTCGCTCGCTTGCTCTCTTGTCTGGCTCGCTCTCTCATCTGGCTTGCTCGTTAGCATATGTGGCTCGCTCGCTTGCTCTCTTGTCTGGCTTGCTCTCTTATCTGTCTCGCTATTACATCTGGCTCGCTCGCTTGCTCTCATATCTGGCTTGCTCGCTTGATCTCTTGTCTGGCTCGCTCTCTTATCTGGCTTGCTTGCATATCTTGCTCACTCACTCTCACATCTGGCTCGCTCGCTTGCTCTCAAATCTGGCTCGATCGCTTGCTCTCCTGTCTGGCTCGCTCTCTTATCTGGCTTGCTCGCTAGCATATCTGGCTCGCTCGCTTGCTCTCTTGTATGGCTTGCTCTCTTCTCTGGCTCGCTCGCTCTCATATCTGGCTCGCTCGCTTGCCCTCATGTCTGGCTTGCTCGCTCTCATATCTGGCTTTCTCGCTTGCTCTCTTGTCTGGTTCGCTCTCTTATCTGGCTTGCTCTCATATCTGGCTTGCTCGCTTTCTCTCATATCTGGCTCGATCGCTTGCTCTCTTGTCTGGCTCGCTCTCTTATCTGGCTCGCTTGCATATCTGGCTCACTCGCTCTCACATCTGGCTGGCTCACTTGCTCTCATATCTGGCTCGCTCGCTTGCTCTCATATCTGGCTCGCTCACTTGCTCTCTTGTCTGGCTCGCTCTCTTATCTGGTTTGCTTGCTCGCATATCTGGCTCGCTCTCATGTCTGGCTCGCTCGCTCTCATATCTGGCTTGCTCGCTTGCTCTCATATCTGGCTCGCTCGCTTGCTCTCATATCTGGCTCGCTCACTTGCTTTCTTGTCTGGCTTGCTCTCTTATCTGGCTCGCTCGCTCTCATATCTGGCTAGCTCGCTTGCTCTCATGTCTGGCTCGCTTGCTCTCATATCTGGCTCGCTCGCTTGCTCTCATGTCTGGCTCGCTTGTTCTCATATCTGGCTTTCTCGCTTGCTCTCTTGTCTGGTTCGCTCTCTTATCTGGCTCGCTATCATATCTGGCTTGCTCGCTTGCTCTCATATCTGGCTCGCTCGCTTGATCTCTTGTCTGGCTCGCTCTCTTATCTGGCTCGCTCGCTCTCATATCTGGTTCGCTCGCTTGCTCTCATGTCTGGCTCGCTCGCTTGCTCTCATGTCTGGCTCGCTCGCTCTCATATCTGGCTTTCTCGCTTGCTCTCTTGTCTGGTTCGCTCTCTTATCTGTCTCGCTCTCATATCTGGATTGCTCGCTTGCTCTCATATCTGGCTCGCTCGCTTGCACTCATATCTGGCTCGCTCGCATGCTCTCTTGTCTGGCTCGCTCTCTTATATGGCTCACTCGCATATCTGGCTCGCTCGCTCTTAAATCTGGCTCGCTCGCTTGGTCTCATATCTGGCTAGCTCGCTTGCTCTCTTGTCTTGCTCGCTCTCATATCTGGCTAGCTCGCTTGCTCTCTTGTCTTGCTCGTTCTCTTATCTGGCTCGCTCGCTCTCATATCTGGCTGGCTCGCTTGCTCTCATATCTGGCTCGCTCGTTTGCTCTCATATCTGGCTCGCTCGCTCTCATATCTGGCTCGCTCTCATATCTGGATCGCTCGCTTGCTCTCATATCTGGCTCGCTCGCTTGCTTAATTGTCTGGCTCGCTCTCTTATCTGCCTCGCTCTCTCTCACATCTGGCTTGCTCGCTTGCTCTCATATCTGGCTCGCTCGCTGCTCTCTTGTCTGGCTCGCTCTCTTGTCTGGCTCGCTCTCTTATCTGGCTCGCTCGCATATCTTGCTCGCTCGCTCTCACATCTGGCTCGCTTGCTTGCTCTCATATCTGGTTCGCTCGCTTGCTCTCTTGTCTGGCTCGCTCCCTTATCTGGCTTGCTCGCTATCATATCTGGCTCGCTTGCTTGCTCTCTTGTCTGACTTGCTCTCTTATCTGTCTCGCTCTCTCATCTGGCTCGCTCGCTTGCTCTCATATCTGGTTCGCTCGCTTGCTCTCTTGTCTGGCTCGCTCTCTTATCTGGCTTGCTCACTATCATATCTGGCTCGCTCGCTTGCTCTCTTGTCTGACTTGCTCTCTTATCTGTCTCGCTCTCACATCTGGCTCGCTCGCTTGCTCTCATATCTGGCTCGCTCGCATGCTCTCTTGTCTGGTTCGCTCTCTTATCTGGCATGCTCTCATATCTGGCTTGCTCACTTCCTCTCATATCTGTCTCGCTCGCTTGCTCTCATATCTGGCTCGCTCGCTTGCTCTCTTGTCTGGCTCGCTCTCTTATCTGGTTCACTCGCATATCTGGCTCGCTCGCTCTGAAATCTGGCTCGCTCGCTTGCTCTCTTGTCTTGCTCGCTCTCTTATCTGGCTCGCTCGCTCTCATATCTGGCTGGCTCGCTTGCTCTCATATCTGGCTCGCTCGCTTGCTCTCATATCTGGGTCGCTCGCTCTCATGTCTGGCTTGCTCGCATATCTGGATCCCTTGCTTGCTCTCATATCTGACTCGCTCGCTTGCTTAATTGTCTGGCTCGCTCTCTTATCTGTCTCGCTCTCTCTCACATCTGGCTTGCTCGCTTGCTCTCATATCTGGCTCGCTCGCTGCTCTCTTATCTGTCTCGCTATTACATCTGGCTCGCTCGCTTGCTCTCATATCTGGCTCGCTCGCTTGCTCTCTTGTCTGGCTCGCTCTCTTATCTGGCTTGCTTGCATATCTTGCTCGCTCGCTCTCACATCTGGCTCGCTCGCTTGCTCTCAAATCTGGCTCGATCGCTTGCTCTCCTGTCTGGCACGCTCTCTTATCTGGCTTGCTCGCTAGCATATCTGGCTCGCTCGCTTGCTCTCTTGTATGGCTTGCTCTCTTCTCTGGCTCGCTCGCTCTCATATCTGGCTCGCTCGCTTGCCCTCATGTCTGGCTCGCTCGCTCTCATATCTGGCTTTCTCGCTTGCTCTCATATCTGGCTCGATCGCTTGCTCTCTTGTCTGGCTCGCTCTCTTATCTGGCTCGCTTGCATATCTGGCTCACTCGCTCTCACATCTGGCTGGCTCACTTGCTCTCATATCTGGCTCGCTCGCTTGCTCTCATATCTGGCTCGCTCACTTGCTCTCTTGTCTGGTTCGCTCTCTTATCTGGCTCGCTATCATATCTGGCTTGCTCGCTTGCTCTCATATCTGGCTCGCTCGCTTGATCTCTTGTCTGGCTCGCTCTCTTATCTGGCTCGCTCGCTCTCATATCTGGTTGGCTCGCTTGCTCTCATGTCTGGCTCGCTCGCTTGCTCTCATGTCTGGCTCGCTCGCTCTCATATCTGGCTTTCTCGCTTGCTCTCTTGTCTGGTTCGCTCTCTTATCTGTCTTGCTCTCATATCTGGATTGCTCGCTTGCTCTCATATCTGGCTCGCTCGCTTGCACTCATATCTGGCTCGCTCGCATGCTCTCTTGTCTAGCTCGCTCTAATATCTGGATCGCTCGCTTGCTCTCATATCTGGCTCGCTCGCTTGCTTAATTGTCTGGCTCGCTCTCTTATCTGCCTCGCTCTCTCTCACATCTGGCTTGCTCGCTTGCTCTCATATCTGGCTCGCTCGCTGCTCTCTTGTCTGTCTCGCTCTCTTGTCTGGCTCGCTCTCTTATCTGGCTCGCTCGCATATCTTGCTCGCTCGCTCTCACATCTGGCTCGCTTGCTTGCTCTCATATCTGGTTCGCTCGCTTGCTCTCTTGTCTGGCTCGCTCTCTTATCTGGCTTGCTCACTATCATATCTGGCTCGCTCGCTTGCTCTCTTGTCTGACTTGCTCTCTTATCTGTCTCGCTCTCACATCTGGCTCGCTCGCTTGCTCTCATATCTGGCTCGCTCGCATGTTCTCTTGTCTGGTTCGCTCTCTTATCTGGCATGCTCTCATATCTGGCTTGCTCACTTGCTCTCATATCTGTCTCGCTGGCTTGCTCTCATATCTGGCTCGCTCGCTTGCTCTCTTGTCTGGCTCGCTCTCTTATCTGGTTCACTCGCATATCTGGCTCGCTCGCTCTGAAATCTGGCTCGCTCGCTTGCTCTCATATCTGGCTAGCTCGCTTGCTCTCTTGTTTTGCTCGCTCTCTTATCTGGCTCGCTCGCTCTCATATCTGGCTGGCTCGCTTGCTCTCATATCTGGCTCGCTCGCTTGCTCTCATATCTGGGTCGCTCGCTCTCATGTCTGGCTTGCTCGCATATCTGGATCGCTTGCTTGCTCTCATATCTGGCTCGCTCGCTTGCTTAATTGTCTGGCTCGTTCTCTTATCTGTCTCGCTCTCTCTCACATCTGGCTTGCTCGCTTGCTCTCATATCTGGCTCGCTCGCTGCTCTCTTATCTGTCTCGCTATTACATCTGGCTCGCTCGCTTGCTCTCATATCTGGCTCGCTCGCTTGCTCTCTTGTCTGGCTTGCTCTCTTATCTGGCTTGCTTGCATATCTTGCTCGCTTGCTCTCACATCTGGCTCGCTCGCTTGCTCTCAAATCTGGCTCAATCGCTTACTCTCCTGTCTGGCTCGCTCTCTTATCTGGCTTGCTCGCTAGCATATCTGGCTCGCTCGCTTGCTCTCTTGTATGGCTTGCTCTCTTCTCTGGCTCGCTCGCTCTCATATCTGGCTCGCTCGCTTGCCCTCATGTCTGGCTCGCTCGCTCTCATATCTGGCTTTCTCGCTTGCTCTCTTGTCTGGTTCGCTCTCTTATCTGGCTCGCTCTCATATCTGGCTTGCTCACTTTCTCTCATATCTGGCTCGATCGCTTGCTCTCTTGTCTGGCTCGCTCTCTTATCTGGCTTGCTTGCATATCTGGCTCACTCACTCTCACATCTGGCTGGCTCACTTGCTCTCATATCTGGCTCGCTCGCTTGCTCTCATATCTGGCTCGCTCACTTGCTCTCTTGTCTGGTTCGCTCTCTTATCCGGCTCGCTATCATATCTGGCTTGCTCGCTTGCTCTCATATCTGGCTCGCTCGCTTGATCTCTTGTCTGGCTCGCTTTCTTATCTGGCTCGCTCGCTCTCATATCTGGTTTGCTCGCTTGCTCTCATGTCTGGCTCGCTCGCTTGCTCTCATGTCTGGCTCGCTCGCTCTCATATCTGGCTTTCTCGCTTGCTCTCTTGTCTGGTTCGCTCTCTTATCTGTCTCGCTCTCATATCTGGATTGCTTGCTTGCTCTCATATCTGGCTCGCTCGCTTGCACTCATATCTGGCTCGCTCGCATGCTCTCTTGTCTGTCTCTCTCTCTTATCTGGCTCACTCGCATATCTGGCTCGCTCGCTCTTAAATCTGGCTCGCTCGCTTGCTCTCATATCTGGCTAGCCGCTTGCTCTCTTGTCTTGCTCGCTCTCATATCTGGCTAGCTCGCTTGCTCTCTTGTCTTGCTCGTTCTCTTATCTGGCTCGCTCGCTCTCATATCTGGCTGGCTCGCTTGCTCTCATATCTGGCTCGCTCGCTTGCTCTCATATCTGGCTCGCTCGTTCTCATATCTGGCTCGCTCTCATATCTGGATCGCTCGCTTGCTCTCATATCTGGCTCGCTCGCTTGCTTAATTGTCTGGCTCGCTCTCTTATCTGCCTCGCTCTCTGTCACATCTGGCTTGCTCGCTTGCTCTCATATCTGGCTCGCTCGCTGCTCTCTTGTCTGGCTCGCTCTCTTGTCTGGCTCGCTCTCTTATCTGGCTCGCTCGCATATCTTGCTCGCTCGCTCTCACATCTGGCTCGCTTGCTTGCTCTCATATCTGGTTCGCTCGCTTGCTCTCTTGTCTGGCTCGCTCTCTTATCTGGCTTGCTCACTATCATATCTGGCTCGCTCGCTTGCTCTCTTGTCTGACTTGCTCTCTTATCTGTCTCGCTCTCACATCTGGCTCGCTCGCTTGCTCTCATATCTGGCTCGCTCGCATGCTCTCTTGTCTGGTTCGCTCTCTTATCTGGCATGCTCTCATATCTGGCTTGCTCACTTGCTCTCATATCTGTCTCGCTCGCTTGCTCTCATATCTGGCTCGCTCACTTGCTCTCTTGTCTGGCTCGCTCTCTTATCTGGTTCACTCGCATATCTGGCTCGCTCGCTCTGAATTCTGGCTCGCTCGCTTGCTCTCATATCTGGCTAGCTCGCTTGCTCTCTTGTCTTGCTCGCTCTCTTATCTGGCTCGCTCGCTCTCATATCTGGCTGGCTCGCTTGCTCTCATATCTGGCTCGCTCGCTTGCTCTCATAACTGGGTCGCTCGCTCTCATGTCTGGCTTGCTTGCATATCTGGATCGCTTGCTTGCTCTCATATCTGGCTCGCTCGCTTGCTTAATTGTCTGGCAAGCTCTCTTATCTGTCTCGCTCTCACATCTGGCTCGCTCGCTTGCTCTTATGTCTGGCTCGCTCACTCTCATATCTGACTGGCTCGCTCGCTCTCTTATCTGGTTCACTCACATATCTGGCTCGCTCGCTCTCAAATCTGGCTCGCTCGCTTGCTCTCATATCTGGCTAGCTCGCTCGCTCTCTTATCTGGCTCGCTCTCATATCTGGCTGGCTCGCTTGTTCTCATATCTGGCTCGCTCTCATGTCTGGCTCGCTCGCATATCTGGATCGCTTGCTTGCTCTCATATCTGGCTCGCTCGCTTGCTTAATTGTCTGGCTCGCTCTCTTATCTGCCTCGCTCTCTCTCACATCTGGCTTGCTCGCTTGCTCTCATATCTGGCTCGCCCGCTGCTCTCTAGTCTGTCTCGCTCGCATATCTTGCTCGCTCGTTCTCACATCTGGCTGGCTCGCTTGCTCTCATATCTGGCTAGTTCGCTCGCTCGCTCTCTTATCTGGCTCGCTCTCATATCTGGCTGGCTCGCTTGCTCTCATATCTGGCTAGCTCGCTTGCTCTCTTGTCTTGCTCGCTCTCATATCTGGCTAGCTCGCTTGCTCTCTTGTCTGGCTCGCTCTCTTATCTGGCTCGCTCGCATATCTGGCTCGCTCGCTCTCAAATCTGGCTCGCTCGCTTGCTCTCATATCTGGCTCGCTCCCTTGCTCTCATATCTGGCTAGCTCACTTGCTCTCTTGTCTTGCTCGCTCTCTTATCTGGCTCGCTCTCATATCTGGCTGGCTCGCTTGCTCTCATATCTGGCTGGCTCGCTTGCTCTCATATCTGGCTCGATCGCTCTCATGTCTGGCTCGCTCTCATATCTGGATCACTCGCTTGCTCTCATATCTGGCTCGCTCACTTGCTTAATTGTCTGGCTCGCTCTCTTATCTGCCTCACTCTCTCTCACATCTGGCTTGCTCGCTTGCTCTCATATCTGGCTCGCTCGCTGCTCTCTTGTCTGGCTCGCTCTCTTATCTGGCTCGCTCGCACATCTTGCTCGCTCGCTCTCACATCTGGCTCGCTCGCTTGCTCTCATATCTGGCTCGCTCGCTTGCTCTCTTGTCTGGCTCGCTCTCTCATCTGGCTTGCTCGCTAGCATATCTGGCTCGCTCGCTTGCTCTCTTATCTGGCTTGCTCTCTTATCTGTCTCACTATTACATCTGGCTCGCTCGCTTGCTCTCATATCTGGCTCGCTCGCTTGCTCTCTTGTCCGGCTCGCTCTCTTATCTGGCTTGCTTGCATATCTTGCTCGCTCGCTCTCACATCTGGCTCGCTCGCTTGCTCTCAAATCTGACTCGATCGCTTGCTCTCTTTTCTGGCTCACTCTCTTTTCTGGCTCACTCTCTTATCTGGCTCGCTCGCATATCTGGCTCGCTCGCTCTCACATCTGGCTCGCTCGCGTGCTCTCATATCTGGCTCGCTCGCTTGCTCTCTTGTCTGGCTCGCTCTCTTATCTGTCTCGCTCTCACATCTGGCTCGCTCGCTTGCTCTCATATCTGGCTCGCTCGCATGCTCTCTTGTCTGGCTCGCTCTCTTATCTGGCTTGTTCTCTCTCATATCTTGCTCGCTCGCTTGCTCTCATGTCTGGCTCGCTCACTCTCATATCTGTCTAGCTCGCTTGCTCTCTTGTCTGGCTCGCTCTTTTATCTGGCTTGCTCTGACATCTGGCTCGCTCGTTTGCTCTCTTGTCTGGCTCGCTCTCTTATCTGGCTCGCTCACTCTCATATCTGGCTTGCTCGCTTGCTCTCATGTATTGCTCGCTCGCTCTCATGTATTGCTCGCTCACTTGCTCTCATGTCTGGCTCACTCGCTCTCATATCTGGCTCGCTCGCTTACTCTCTTGTCTGGCTCTCTCACTTAAATGGCTCGCTCGCTCATCTGGCTAGCTCGCTCTCATATGTGGCTCGCTCACTCTGATATCTCGCTCGCTCGCTTTCTCTCTTGTCTGGTTCGCTCTCTTATCTGGCTCGCTCTCATATCTGGCTTGCTCGCTTGCTCTCATATCTGGCTCGCTCGCTTGCTCTCATATGTGTCTCGCTCGCTTGCTCTCTTGTCTGGCTCGCTCGCTTGCTCTCTTGTCTGGCTCGCTCTCTTATCTGGCTCGCTCTCACATCTGGCTCGCTCGCTTGCTCTCTTGTCTGGCTCGCTCTCTTATCTGGCTCGCTCGCTCTCATATCTGGCTCGCTCGATTGCTCTCATGTCTGGCTCGCTCGCTCTCATATCTGGCTCGCTCGCTTGCTCTCTTGTCTGGCTCGCTCTCTTATATGGCTCGCTCGCATATCTGGCTCGCTCGCTCTCACATCTGGCTCGCTCGCTTGCTCTCTTGTCTGGCTCCCTCTCTTATCTGGCAAGCTTGCTCTCATATCTGGCTTGCTCGCATATCTGGCTCGCTCACTCTCACCTCTGGCTCGCTCGCTTGCTCTCATATCTGGCTCGCTCGCTTGCTCTCTTGTCTGGCTCGCTCTCTTATCTGGCTCGCTCGCTCTCATATCTGGCTCGCTCGCTTGCTCTCATGTCTGGCTCGCTCGCTCTCATATCTGGCTCGCTCGCTTGCTCTCTTGTCTGGCTCGCTCTCTTATATGGCTCGCTCGCATATCTGGCTCGCTCGCTTTCACATCTGGCTCGCTCGCTTGCTCTCTTGTCTGGCTCCCTCTCTTATCTGGCAAGCTTGCTCTCATATCTGGCTTGCTAGCTTGCTCTCTTGTCTGGCTCGCTCTCTTATTTGGCTCGCTCGCAAATCTGTCTCGCTCGCTCTCACATCTGGCTCGCTCGCTTGCTCTCATATCTGGCTCGCTCGCTTGCTCTCTTGTTTGGCTGGCTCTCTTATCTGGCTCGCTCTCATATCTGGCTCGCTCGCTTGCTCTCATATCTGACTCGCTCGCTTGCTCTCTTTTATGGCTCGCTCGCATATCTGTCTCGCTCGCTCTCACATCTGGCTCGCTCGCTTGCTCTCTTGTCTGGCTCGCTCTCTTATCTGGCTCGCTCGCTCGCATATCTGGTTCGCTCGCTCTCACATCTGGCTTGCTCGCTTGCTCTCTTGTCTGGCTCGCTCTCTTATCTGGCTCGCTCGCTCTCATATCTGGCTCGCTCGCTCTCATGTCTTGCTCGCTCGCTCTCATATCTGGCTCGCTCACTTACTCTCATGCCTGGCTCGCTCGCTCTCATATCTGGCTCGCTCGCTTGCTCTCATGTCTGGCTTGCTCG